>NW_028170759.1:7500-13000 GCF_963971535.1 Notolepis coatsorum | reverse complement strand
TAGCCTACCCATACTTTCACTTTAAGTATAATGTCTGGGTACTTTTTACACCCCTGCTTACAGCACAAGTACAACAAGACACTTGAAGCACAGAAGGATGGTAGACATGCATAGAGCAGCAGGCATGGAGGGGTGACTGAGCAATAAGTGGTATTTTTCTCTCACTTGAAAAGCATCTTGACATTCTAAAGTGTATACAGTATATATGGAAATGAAAAGTGTGTGTTGTGTTGTGTGTGTGTGTGTGTGTATTGTGTTGTGTGTATGCGAGGGAGAGAGTGTTCGGCCTCTCCGAGGTTGCGGCAGGTCACTGTAGCGCGCTGCCATAGAATAATGACGTTGAACTGGGATGCACAGCTCACTCTTCACCCCCTCAACGGAGACCATTCCCCACCAGACTTTGAAATGTGCCTCTGCATGAGAAGTGTGTCCTTCACAGTGTGTAATTCCATAGCCGCTCCTGCAGAGATATCACTCCATATACGCAGATCTAGCCTATTTGTGGCAGTCGAGCACAATCCAGTATCAGACCGTATCAAGTAGATACTCCAAATGTGTGCTAATGTGGTATATTCTAAGCACATACCTAAGGTTATTTACAGTACAATGAGGTTGATATCTGGAAGGAGGAAAGATCATAAGTGATAGAATGGTCTCCTCATCTGACTTCAAATATAGCCAGCAAGGAATAAACGAGCAGTCAAGACCACAGAGTTCTAATTCAAACTCATGTATTTATTGCCGAGAGGCCCAAAGGTGAAAATGCATCAGTTACATACAGGGATTATTCATAATTTTACATAAGACATGATGTACAAAAGGATTGATGAGGTTTACATAATTATAGCCCATTCACGGTGGCTCTCACATCAAAACAAGTTTGCACATAAAAGTAGTCATGTTTATCAATGGAATAGACTACTCCTTTTGCCACCACACAGTTAAACCTGGTCTAAGATAGGCATCTTACTCTATATCACCACAAACAGTGATTATTCCATACAGTTTACTTACGTTGTGGCAAGAGTACAATCTGTGGAGCTGGTGGAGGCCAGAAAACCCCCTGGGGTGGGTATATCTGTCTGGCCTGTCTCTGTAACCATGCGTGTCCTATTATATACCCTAATATCCACCAATAATAGCACATTAATACGTTTGGTCCAATTCGATTTCTTGATTCTATATATGGAGTCTCCTCTGTTCCAATTGGTTCTGGATTCTAAAAACAGGCGTTCTTCTGTTTCTTGGGTCCCAATCAGATGATCTTCTGGGGGGGGGGGGGGGGGGGCCCGCCCCCCACCAATCTCCTCGTTGTGTGGGCTGTGGTTTCTTGATGAGCACAGAGTCTTAACCCTAAAACCTTTTCTATATTTGTATGGTTAATGTAAGAAGTTACATGTATTCAGCATTTAACCCAATGTGGAGTTTGTCTATATTTTAATACCAGATTCCCTATATAAAGTATACTGAATTAATAGTTCTAATGGTTTAGATTCTAGCAAGCTTTACAACCAGAGTGAAATAGCATTATTACTTAAATAACCAGTTTGACATTCTAAATGATATTCAAATACCTTTTTATCTACTAAGTCAGTTTCCTTTTAAAATTATATGGTTTAGTTTCCTACATATCTACACTCTTGAGCGTGGGAAGCTCTACTCATCTTAGTCATATTTGTACTTAAGGCATTATTTGAACTGTGTGTTTTGTCTCTAATCTATTATTGTATGGATTCAAACAGTTCTCAAGTGGGGGGGTTTTCTCCTCCAGTTACCCAACTGTCTTCAAGACTCCTTGAATGTGTCACAAACAGTTTTAGCATGAGGGGGCTTTTATGACCTGCCCCTGTGTCTCCAACTGTCTTCCAGTTTGGTTTATTTTGTTCTAGTGTTGAGCAGTTGGCTAGCGGGGGGTTTGGAATGGCTGTCTTCTAAATACAGTTGAGTAATATGTTTGTGTGGGGGTTTGCCTGAAGGCTCTCCTCACACAACACTGAAGCCTGCTACTGTTTGTTCCAAACTAATTTATACATACATGGATTTGTTATGAAATACCAGTCAAGGATACCACACTAACGCGGCACATTGTAAGTGCTTGTTGTATTGACTAATATGTTGATTGGAGGAAAATTGTGCCCGCTGATGCAATGCAACAAGCGCTTATTGTTGTTATCAAGTTGGGGACGTCTGCGTGTTTGTCTGACAACTGTATCGTGGTTGACTGCCACAAATAGGCTGAATCTGTGTCGCTGTGTGGCCCCCTGCCGCCTGCCGGTGTAACGGGCGCTGCGGAGGAAATTGCACTGAATATGCACCACAGGATGCAAATTGCCGTGGCCTTTGTAATGGTTACCTAAGCGTAAATGTCACATATCCTCTGTCCATATGGTGGACTAATCAACTCGGATCCTATGCACTGGAGGCTAATTGCACAGCATAATCGAGAAAAACAAGTAAATAATGGTGAATGACCTCATGATGATTTATATCTCTCTCTTTTTCTGCCCTCCCTCCCTCACTCCCACTCCCTCTCTATCTCAATATCTCTCTCCCTCTCGCTCTCTCATCCTTTAAAAGTGCTCATTATGTGCTCTCTGCCCTCAGCATCTGTTTTTTGAACGCGGCTGCATCTCAATGACACTCGGCAAAGAGCCCTTTTGAAAGCCAAGTGTATGAGTAATCACTAATGCAGCCCTAATCCCTTTTTAAAGAAGGGAATAACAGTAACACTGACAACTGTAGCCCGTGTGACCGCGCCTCGGACCACACGGCTGCCTGCCGCTAAGAGCCGCCCGTCTCCTGCAGCCTCTGCCAGCGCCACAGCGATCGCTCCGCACTCTCTGTCACCATGACAACACCCATTCCCCATGTCCGAGTGGGTGTGTGTGTGTGTGCGCACGCACTTCATTTAGTAAACCTCAGTACTAAATGAACAGCTGTCTCGCATGCAAAGAGGACTCTGGGCTGGCGATCATGCCGAGAGCTACTTTGATAAAGGCAGGGTGGTCACTGCCATGTGTGTGTGTGTGGCTGCGGTTAGATCCGGTGTTAATGGGGGGCATCTCTCTGGGTATTTCTCTCCGTCGAGTGCCTGGGCCCTTTGACTGACTTGGCTCTTTGACTCAATGAAAATAAGGACAGAACGATGGCCTATCTGTTCCTTTTTTTGTATCAAATATTTTTCTTTTCTTTTTCTTTTTTCTTTTTTTCTCCAACATGAAACAAAACATATATCACAAACAATACAATAATAATACATAAAAAGACTTCCCAAGACAATAACTTAACACCACATGACAAGACAATAACTGATACAGACTGTACAGTGATCATCCTACATGGACACTCGCTCGGTCTCCCCCCCCCACCCCCCCTGCTCACCCAAGGACCTCAACATGAGTCACCCTCACAATACATTATTCAGTAAAAAAACAAAAATCAAAACAAATTTCCAAACTTATATGCGTTCTTTTAACTTTGCCACTGCAGCCAACCAAATTGCAATATTAGATTCCTTAACCCCTACAACACGTGCCGTGGATATCTCCAAATAGATCACATCAAGGTAGGTGAGAAACCATACCTTCGGGCAGAGTTTGTCTGGGTGAAACCAACGTGAGGCAATCAATTTTTTTGCGGCTGTGAGGCCGGCCAAAATGAGTCTTTTCACCTGTATAGAGGTCGGTAATTGAGATAGATCATTCAATAACAATACAGAAGGAGATACAGGTATGGTTAAAGATAAAATGTCCGAGAGCTGATACAGTATGTAACATTTTCCCAAAAACTCACAACAGGTGGGCATTCCCAGGACATATGCATAAATGTACCTGTGGCGCCGTTTGGACACAAGGTACATAAAGAGTCAGGTCTGAGACCCATTGAATTCAATCGTCTAGGGCAGGGGTGGCCAACAAAAATTACTGTGGTACCACAAAGAGCCACACCATATACCAGCGTTTCTAAACCTTTTTTTTCAGTCACGGCTAGGGATGGGTACCGAATTCGGTACGTTTGAGGTACCGAACCAAAACACGTCGGTACTACCGAGTATCGAATCAAGTGAGAAACCGAAAAAAAAAATAAAAATAAATAAAAATAAATATTTTTTATTAATTTTTTTTTTTCCTTTTTTTTTTTTTTTTTTCCTTTTTTCTTTTCATGTCAACGTTCACACGCACAATATATGCTTACCTAGGATTTGACTTGATTCAACAACAAAGCAGTCGGAGCAATGACAAGCCGAAAACTGTCGAAATTGTAGTTATTTGAAGTTTGGATTTTTTTTTTTTACGACTGAGGTAGGTAAATTAAATTTCTTGAGACTAAAGTACCGAAAAAAGGTACCGTTGGGTACCGGTATCGATTCACAGGTACCGGTACCGGTATCGGTTCAAATGTGAAAGGTACCCATCCCTAGTCACGGCACCCTTCATGTGTTTATAGGTCTCACCCTCTGGCCTCTGAAGTTGCTAATGTCTTTTTTATTTGGGCCTCACAGTGTACCCTGTGAGACCCACGGTTGCAAAATTACAAAATCACTTTTAGCCATTTAAAAAAAGAATGTTCATAGGGCTGTCAGGTGGCGTAGCGGAGATTGCGCTCGTCACCAACGCAGGAGATGCTGGGTTCGAGCCCAGCTCTCGGCATTGCTACCAGCTTGGCTGGTCGTTCATACTAATACAATTGGCAGTATTAGGGGGTGGGAATCTGGCGTTGTGGACAGCGACGCCTACAGGTCAGGTCTCTGCGCTTGCTCAGCGGGGGCAGGACTTGGTGGAGATAGCGTGCCCTCCCACGCGTTACACTTCACCAATGAGAGTCCTCGCTGCCAAGTGAAAAGACGTCACTGGCAGTCGCCACACGTATCGGAGGAAGCGTGCGGTCGGCTTCGGGACGCCTTTGTACCGACTCGTAGGAGAACATGCATACAGCAGCCAGGTAGGGGAGGGGGGGATTGGCACGGCGACTAAATTGGGAAGGGGAGAAAAACAGAAAATTGGAGAAAGAGAAATAAAAAAATAAAAATAAAAAAAATAATGTTTATTTAAAAAATGTTAAGCACATGTAGGCCTATAGTCAATTGGTCCTGTTGTTCATCCTCACAATGCTATTTGATAGTAAATGTGTTTATATGTCCCACCCTCTGGCCTCTGAAGTTGCTAATGTCTTTTTAATTTGGGCCTCACAGGGTTAACCTCTTAAGCCCGAGATATACAGTAAAAGTGTATATTTTCAGCATTACGTTTGTTTACCAATTATTTTAACTGTTATTAGTGAAATATAAGATTATAGAAATCTCAGGGCATTGAGTCGGAAACCGGCGCATATTGACAGGAGGAAGTGGCACAGCCAAAAGTGAGTGTAGTCTTTTGAAGGAAGAGACTCAGGGCTTTCGAATTTCGAAAAACTACCTTACCCAGCTCACACCAGCCCCTGTCAATCATCTGACTTCTGGATTTACTTTTTAATTTCTCTTATTTTTTGGGATTATCTCCCA
>NW_028170759.1:0-2500 GCF_963971535.1 Notolepis coatsorum | reverse complement strand
GGCTATTAATAATACGTTTAATAAAAAGCTTTCAATCAGTTGCCTTATTGTGTGGATAAATTACCCTGGTAGCCTAAAGTTGCACCATCCAATTTAGTGCAGGAGCCGCATTTTGGCAAGGATTTAACCCTTTCACTGGCCGCACTACCAAACGGTTAACCCTTCACTGCCACACAACAGCCGGTTCAGTAGTGTGATAGTAAAGGGTTAACCTTCTGTAGTGTGGCAGTGAAAGGGTTAAATCTATTTGCTGCCTACTACCTCACGATGTGTGTCTAGTTTAGTTCAGGAAAACTTTAGTAAAGATCCGCTCCAGATGCATTTTAAACCTGTACTTAACTTAAAAAGTTAATGACTCTGTGTACTGTAAACCTTCAGTACGAATTATTTCCCTGTTCAGTCCCCTCAATATGAAACATACATGGTGCATTTATATAGCAGCTTTTATCCGAAGTGCTTTACAACTTATGCCTCACGTTTGAACTTTTTGAATACGCAATCATTTGAACCCAACATTTTTACTGGTTACTTGTTTCAAAATATCTTTGTAATTTGCTAATCGCACACCCCTACTAAACAGTACGAGGAAAAACAAACTACTGCCAAGTAACTCCACTCCACAGGGCTACTTCAGAGGCAAAGCGACAATAGAATTGATCGCATTGATTTCCACGGCTCAGCGCTGTCCATACAGGTAAATTCACAACCTCAAACGTCTGAAGTCACACCTAAACAGAGTCTGAAGTCACACCTAAACAGAGTGAAATCACACCTAACCAGAGTCTGAAGTCACACCTAAACAGAGTGAAGTCACACCTAAACAGAGTCTGAAGTCACACGTAAACAGAGTGAAGTCACACCTAAACAGAGTCTGAAGTCACACCTAAACAGAGTGAAGTCACACCTAAACAGAGTCTGAAGTCACACGTAAACAGAGTGAAGTCACACCTAAACAGAGTGAAGTCACACCTAAACAGAGTCTGAAGTCACACCTAAACAGAGTCTGAAGTCACACGTAAACAGAGTGAAGTCACACCTAAACAGAGTCTGAAGTCACACCTAAACAGAGTGAAGTCACACCTAAACAGAGTCTGAAGTCACACCTAAACAGAGAGAAGTCACACCTAAACAGAGTCTGAAGTCACACCTAAACAGAGTGAAGTCACACCTAAACAGTGTGAAGTCACACCTAAACAGAGAGAAGTCACACCTAAACAGAGTCTGAAGTCACACCTAAACAGAGTGAAGTCACACCTAAACAGAGTCTGAAGTCACACCTAAACAGAGTGAAGTCACACCTAAACAGAGTCTGAAGTCACACCTAAACAGAGTGAAGTCACACCTAAACGGAGTCTGAAGTCACACCTAAACAGAGTGAAGTCACACGTAAACCGATTGCATCTACGTTGTGCACCATCTTCAATCTCTGGACCTGAATATTTTCCTATGGATTTCTCTGCAGGGACATATAGGACACTTTGCAACGCTGCCTGGGAGGAGCGGGAATCGAACCGTGAATTGGACCGGGAACCTTGCGATTACCAGACAACCGCTCTAGCTCCTGAACCACTGTCGCCCCCTAGCAAATGCCGACTAGCTGTGGGGCTTACACTCTAATATTATGCCACAATATTTAGACATCAACATGAGAGATAGATAGATAGATATAGATAGATAGATAGATAGATAGATAGATAGATAGATAGATAGATAGATAGATAGATAGATAGATAGATAGATAGATAGATAGATAGATAGATAGATAGATAGATAGATAGATAGATAGATAGATAGATAGATAGATAGAATACACAGACAAAAGAAAAACAACAACACAAACAGAGCCTCAGGTACCAGTACCGTGGTTAAAATTTAAACCTAAGAATACATTCATGGCATGTGGGATGAAAGACTTCTTAAATATGTTGGGGAACTCTATAGCGCCTTCCAGATGGAAGCTTGTCAAACTCACCATGAAGGAAATGCAAGGGATCCGACAATATTGGCTGAGCCTTTTCCCTATTCCGAAGTAGATATAGCTCTTTGTTATTGTTTTTGCGGTTTCCCTATAACTTTACTGGCCATGCAAATGGTTTACGCATCAACATTATGGGGGGTATCCCTCCCCCATAATGGGCCTATGCCATAGCTAGCATCAGGGGCGTCCATTTGGTATGGCAAGGTATGGCACTCGCCATACCTTGGCAAATAAAAATGTAAACAAAAAATTAAAATATATATATATATTTTTTTACAATTTTTTATGTTGATTTAGAATTCGAATGTCAACATTATTAACGAAGCTTCGAACTATTCGGTACAACCCTAGCATGTTTTGATATTGTCAATTATCTCACTTTTACTAGGTGACTTTTACTGTGACTAACTGAAATATGCCCCAAAAAAAAGGAAAATGGACATACTGTAGGGAAGTTTTTTTTATCAAAGGGCAGCAGAGACAAGTGATACAGGGACACAGGTAAGGTCTGGCTTAGTGATT
>NW_028170760.1:30000-35433 GCF_963971535.1 Notolepis coatsorum | reverse complement strand
AGTTTATGAAAATAAATCCTAGGTGTAATAATAGACCATAAAATCTGTTGGAAACCTCACATAAAACATGTCCAATCTAAACTCTCACGAAGCATTTCAGTCATGAGTAAAGTAAAGCACATTCTGGATAGAAAATCACTCTACATTCTCTACTGTTCACTAGTTTTACCATATTTAAATTACTGTGCTGAAGTCTGGGGAAACAATTATAAGTCTACACTACAACCACTTTTTATACTCCAAAAAAGGGCCATAAGGATAGTTCACATTGCAGGTTATCGTGATCACACTAACATATTGTTTTTGGAGTCAAAGACATTGAAGTTAAATGATCTTGTGGAATTTAAAACGGCACAATTAATGTATAAAGCGAAAAGTCATGCACTTCCAAGAAACATTCAAGAATTGTTCTTTGATAGGGAGGGAGGTTATAATCTGAGGGGAGAACACAATTTAAAAGTGCTAAATGTACGCACTACCATGAGAAGACACTGCATCTCGATATGTGGAGTGAAACTGTGGAACAGTCTAAATGTGGTGCTAAAGAAATGTCCAAACATGAGACAATTACATTTACATTTTACATTTAGTCATTTAGCTGACGCTTTTATCCAAAGCGACTTACAAGTTCTGTACGACAAGCCATCAGAAAGGGCACAACTCTATCAGCTGAGCAACAATGTTCATCAAAGTGTTGAGTGCTACAGTGTAGGTTAGTTTATTAGGACAAGTGCATGACAGTACGGTTAGTTAGGGTTAGATATTTTTTAAATTTTTTTATTCAGATAATGGTTGAAGAAGTGCGTCTTTAGTCGACGGCGAAAGATTGGACGTGATTCGGCTGTCCTAACTGGGGTGGGTAACCCTCGTGCAACTGTGAGTACCCTTGAAATGTCTCTGTGATACTTGTATAACGAACGGTTCGGCCAGAACCAGTCCTTCATGGTAAATCTAGGTTGGTTTCCTATTAACACTTTGGTTGCCTTGGGTTAAATTAATGATATACCATAGATTGCCAGCGCTATTTGTCTATGGAGAAAGTCCCCTTCTTTGCAGGGCTATAACTTTTTAAATTCTATTGCTACATTGCCATTATTAGGGCCCATTCAAAGTCCTATATGTATTGTTCATTGTGTAGCAACGTTAAACTTTTTCATTCACATATTCATAGTAAAGTATGGTCTAATGTATAAGTATGTTTTCATCTCTTTCTGCAACTTTCTCCAGAACGTGATATATAGCCCCAAATGCATTATATTGATGATGAAATACAGTTTGATGGCAATCAGCGCGATATAAAAAATTCCAACTAGACGTACTTCTAGAAGTTACTACACGTCATCTGATGTTGACCGGATGGGCGAGGGGGCGTTTATAATTCCGTGGGCAGCGTTATACCAATCATCTAATGTGGGTCAAATGTTGATAAAAGCAGTTAGTATCGAAGATGGTAACGTTACACGCTGAAACTCACCCCAGTCTCCGCGCGCCGTTGGGCGATCATCGTCGAGTAGAAATTTTATCATTATGGGATATATTATTACCCGGTCCATCTCCAGCTTGTATAATGGTATATACGTCCAAATCATGTTGTTTATCGAGTTATTGGCAATCGATCGCTATCTAGTGTGACGAGCTAGAGTGCCGGAAGCTATACCGAGTGCCCGGAAGTAATAGGGCCGACCAGCAAAACCTCTACTGCGCTTCCTGTTAAGCGGTTGCGCCGATCGGCCACCAGATGGCGCTCCTGAACCGCCAGAGAGCTCAGTGGGTCCTGCTGATGGATCTCAGGCCAGCGGAGGGGGAATATGAATCCGATTCCAGATTTTTGAAATATTGATATAAGGACGCTGTACAGCGTCCCCCGGCAACTTTAGCATGGCCAGCAATGACGCTGTAAAGCGTTTTTAGGCAGTCAAAGTGTTAAGGAGCAAGTGACTGTGGATTCACTCGGTGCATCACAGTCACGAAAGGGGCTATGAGCTTGGCAAGCCAGAGTAAAACACAGTTTTCAATCAATCAATAACAACATTAACGAGACTCTCGTTGTGTCTATTCTGCTAACGCTAACGTTACCCCTCATTGTGTCTATTCTACAAGCGTTAACGTCAGCTAGGCTGTCTATATATGCTAACGTTAACGTTAGCATTAGGCTAACAACAACGCTGTAACGTTACCAGTCGCGTCTATTTGCTAACTTTAGCATTAGGTAATAACCGGTTTAAAATGGATGGTGATTACCTCACGTTGTGTCTATTCTACTAGCATTAACGTTACTCATACAAACAATCAATAGCGAGTTATATTGGTCCCGCTATGTACGATAGCCATGCTAAAACGCTAGCACAACATTAGCACATTAGAACATTCCTTCCACCGTTGTGGAGCTTAAGCCTTAACAAGTCAGCAATCTTTTTGCGAGACTAAACTCTCCGCTCGGTGGCAAATTGTGTTGATGTCGGTTTTGTTTAATCAATAAATGAGGCAGAATACACAGTGACTGTATCGTTTGTTTATTGAACTTGTGCCTGCTGCAACCATAATGAAATCCTATGCGAGACATTAAAGATGGCGGCTTTCTGTTTTCGTTCAGACCAGTTCAGACTCTCCAACTAGTGACGCGTCTCTCTTCTGACCAATCAGTGGTCTGCAGTATTTCACGTGACTTTTATAGTACCAGTTCTACCCGCTTGGCTCGCGCTTGGAACCAGACTCGAGCAGGGACTAAAAAAGTACCGAAAAAGTACCTGGTACCAGCCTGGTACCAGGTACTTTGGTAATGGAAAACCGAAAATACCGAGTAGAGTAGAGTAGAGTAGAGTAGGTACCATGCAGTGGAAAAGCGCCATTAGGGATGTCCGATATTGGCATTAACATGTAATATCGGAAATTATCTGTATCTTTTTTTTTTTTTTTTTTTTTTTTTTTTTTTATTACATTTGTTTACCCAGGCAAGCAAGTACGGACAAATTCTTATTTTATTTATTGTCAAAAGTATGCATAATGTTGTGTTAATTCCACAACAAGAGATATGTAATGTTAGTTTTGGGGGGGGAAACCCTGCATATATCGGTATGGGTTGATATCGGTATCGGAAATTAAGAGTTGGACAATATCGGTATATCGGATATTGGTAAAAAAAGCCAATATCGAACATCCCTACTTTCACTTAAGTATCATTTCTGGGTACTTTTTACACCCCTGGTACATACAGTACCCTCACCAGAGCTACATACTCTCACCAGCGCCCTTGACCAACATACAGGTTAGAAGTGGAGTCTGTCCCCCGGGTGTCTGTATGCGTCTGCCCGCTGCACAGAGGGCACATTTATTTTAAAGTACAACTTAACTCACTATTTCACTCTGTTGGCCAACTATGTCCCTCTGGTTGAGGACAATACAATGGAACACTGGATACCAGATTAGTTCACTTGTGAAGACGGAGAATATTTGTGTCAGTGTGTCTGTACTGCAGTGTGTCTGTACTGCCACTGTCTCTAGACACACTTGAAAATAACACAGCTTTATACAAGGAATACTTTCAATACCATGTGTGTAGTAGACCCAATCGTTTTTGGTTTTGGACGTCTCAAGCCAGTCTGTGTGTGTGTGTGTGTGTGTGTGTGTGTGTGTGTGTGTGTGTGTGTGTGTGTGTGTGTGTGTGTGTGTGTGTGTGTGTGTGTGTGTGTGTGTGTGTGTGTGTGTGTGTGTGTGTGTGTGTGTGTGTGTGTGTGTGTCATACCTTTACTGAGCAGTAGTCACATTTGGGAATCGGTGATGATGTCATACTCCCTAAGTAGACCCCCTCCCCCCACCACACACACACACACACACACACACACACACACACACACACACACACACACACACACACACACACACACACACGAACACACACAGTCAGTGGAAGACCCGTCTAGAACAGCCTAGCTAGATGTCTACTGACAGACAGAGCTATGTTGAACCTCACCTCCTCTCTGATCAGCGACGGGACGCCTGAATACTTTTACCAACGGATTTACAGTTCCGCGTTCTGCGCTCTGATTGGCCACTGACGTTTCTGGTCGCGCCAATTGTGTGACGCTGTTTCTTTCACCGGTTAAGCTTAGGCACTCTTTCGAAGCTGGTTAAGGTTAGAGTTTGTCTTAGAGCAGGGCGATAGAACACCAGCCCTGATTCCAAACTCTAACCGTAACCAACTTCGAAAGAGTCGCCTAAGCTTAACCAGTGATAAACTAGGCGTTAGGTAGTTTGCAGGCTGTTCGAGGCGGAAATGGGCACGTCACGCGATTGGGCGCACATGTCACATGACCAGAAACATCAGTGGCCAATCAGATCGCACCAGAAATGTCAGTGGCCAATCAGATCGCAGAACGCGAACGCGGAACTTGAAATCCGTTGGTAAAAGAATAGACGCAGACGGGACAGGCGATACGAATGGGTAGCTTCATCATCTTACCAAATTACCAGGTTTTGGGGTTTTTGCTTCTTTGTTTACATACATTGCTTACAGCTTGTGTTATATTATGTTTTATTGTATTTTCTTTTTTTTGTGGCCATCTTGGTCTATATGTCATAATTTGTCAAGTAATTTGTCAAGTATACTATTATATACTTATTGTTTATGTGTCTTGTAAGCCCATATGGGCTGGGCATACACCTGTATGTAAGACACAGAAATAAAATACATCAAACATCAAACCAGGTTTTTGGGAGCGAATCCAGGGACATTTTTCGATCTGTAGAAGTGAGTTGTGCTCTCTTGTGTGTAGACACCATTAAAGTGTGTTATTGCCCTCACTCACAGGGCAACACACAGACACTTCTGGGGGCGGTGCCAACCGGGGACTGCCCTTTGTGAAACAAACAATGTTGCCAACTATTCTCCAATGAGTGTCACTGCAGGCTCCTCCATCAGTTAGAGAGAGAAAGAGAGATAGAGAGAGAGAGAGAGAGAGAGAGAGAGAGAGAGAGAGAGAGAGAGAGAGAGAGAGAGAGCGCGATATATACATACTGTAGAGATACATAGATAGAGAGTTGAGAGAGATAGATAGAGAGAGATAGCGAGAGAGAGAGAGATAACACAATATATATATAGAGAGAGAGAGGATACATATATATAGAGAGAGGAGAGAGCGCAAGCAAGGGAGAGAAAGAGAGAGGGAGAGCAAGATAGAGATATAGAGAGATAAAGATTTATTTATTTATTTTGTCCCTTAAAGTATTATTTGAATTTGATTGCATTTTCCAGATTACCACTAAAGAAAATATAGCTGGGAGATACAATTGGCCTTATTTCCTTTGAACCCGTTAATCTCCAGCTCCAAAAACAATTAATATTTAATTTATTCATAAATAATGCTAGTAAATCTGATAAACTAGGAAGAAACCAATTAGTTTACTATTAGGTTTACCTAAGTAAGCACCTAAGGG
>NW_028170760.1:10000-25000 GCF_963971535.1 Notolepis coatsorum | reverse complement strand
ATTAAATATATATATATAAATAAATATACATATTCGGTTTAATCTGATCCTTCACAACAGCCGCCCCCTAATTAGTCCCACCTAATTAGCTAAGCAGAGACAGATTAACCGCACTGTCTTCCACTCAAGGTCCGCTGTAAGGTCAGTCAACTCACAAAGTCATAGGGTCATGGTCATCATCGATAGTATCTGGGAGTCGGGGCAGTTATATGAGCCTCGCCACGGGCCGTGTGTAGGTGCGCCCTTGGACGAGTACTTCAGCTGCTCGGACCTTGCCATCGGCACCGGTGATCACTTTGCTTACGCGGCCAGCCGGCCACATAGCTCTGGGGAGTGACTGGTCAACTATCATGACGACTGTTCCTTCTGTCAAGTTGTCTCTCTCTTTTACCCACTTCTGGCGGGTCTGTAGAGACGGTAGGTAGTGAAGTAGGAAGCTGCTCCAAAACTTGTCAGCTAGTACTTGGCTGTACCTCCACAGTCTTCGGCCGTTCGCTTCTTCGGGCCTGTACATTGTCTGGGGTAGCGCGGGGTCCAGCCGCCCCATTAGGAGTGTGTGGGGGGTGACTGGGTCGACATCTGCTACATCACTGGAGACGTAACCGAGGGGCTTTGAGTTCAATACTCCCTCGATCTCCGTGAGGACTGTCATTAGGACTTCCTCTGCCACAGTCTGGGCTCCGAGTACGGCATACAGGGCTGTCTTTATAGAACGTACTTCTCGTTCCCAGGTTCCACCGAAGTGGGGTGCGTTCGGGGGATTAAACTGGAAGTCAACCTGGGCTGGAGCGAGGTGGGTCTTAAGTTCTGGGCCCATAGCTTGGAAGCTCTCTCTCAGCTCTCTTTCTCCGCCTTTGAAGTTGGTCCCGTGATCAGACAACAATGTAGACGGTTGTCCTTTCCGTGATATGAATCTCCGGAAGGCCATAAGGAATGAGTCTGTGCTCATGGTCGGAAGGAGCTCGATATGTATCGCTCTGGTGGTCATGCATTTGAATACAATACCCCACCGCTTCTCGGTGCCTCTTCCTCTCTTTATATACAACGGGCCAAAACAGTCCATGCCTGTGGAGTGGAATGGCTTGTCGCCGATTCGGAGGCGACAGGGGGGTAGGTCAGCCATCCGTGGTATGCTGGGCTGCGCGCGCCACTTACGGCAGTCTAGACAGGTTCGCTGGAAGCGCCGTACTGCTTCTCTGCCTTGCAATATCCAATAACGACGTCTGATCTCCGCGAAGACTCTCTCTGCTCCGGCGTGGTGCACATCCTCGTCGTATTTCTTTATGATCAGCTCTGTGACCTTGTGTCGGCTGTTCAAGACGATCGGGTGCTTAATGTCATCTGGTAGATCGGGGGCTCTCCGCAGGCGACCACCCACTCTGATGAGATTATGTGCGTCACTCTCTGGTGCCAGGTGAATCAGTCTGCTGTCTGATGGGACGGGGTTTCCTCCCTGTAGACAGTCTAGCTCATCGGGGAACGAGTCTCTCTGGGCTCGTTGTAGTAGAAGAAGTTCTGCTTCTTCGTAGTCAGCTGCTGACATGTCAGTGGTGGACTGAATCTCTGGGTGGTGCCGCAGGAATGTTCTTTGTTGCGCACTCTCTAGGGTAATGCAGTCATCTATGTTCGGGTCTGTGGAGGCGACAGTGCTCAGTCCACAGAACATAGGCTTCTTGTTCTCAGCCTCCTCGCTACTTGCTTCCCTCGGGGTGGGCGTAGGCCAGTCTCCTTCCGGGAGCTGGAGGAATGCTGGTCCGTCACTGTAGATGTTGCGACGGGTTAGGTCATCCAGGGACATTCCCCGGGTGATGACGTCAGCTGGGTTGTGTTTGGTATCCACATACCTCCAGCTTGCTTCTTCTGTTAATTCTTGAATCTCGGTGACTCTGACTCCCACGAAGACTTTGTATCTGCATGAATCAGACTTAATCCATGTGAGTACTGTCGTGGAGTCTGACCACAAGATTGTTCTATGCACCGGAATGGTGAGTTCACGTTGGATTAACGTGGCTAGATGCGCTCCTGCGAGGGCTGCGCAGAGCTCTAGACGTGGGATAGATTGTTGCTTACGTGGGGCTATCCTTGAGCGGGCCAGTATGAAAGCAGTGTGTATCTCTCCTCCCATCTCTTGGGCACGCAAATAAGCAACCGATCCGTAGGCTACTTCGGAGGCATCGCTGAAGACGTGTAGCTCAATCTCGCATGTCTCTGGCCTCACTGTGGATGGGAAGTAGCTGCAGCGTATATTGACACCTGGGAGTGAGCGGAGTTCCGTCTCCCACTCTCTCCATGTTGAGGCAAGGTGTGCGGGTATTGGGTCGTCCCAGCCCTGGTCCTTGTCCCATAGTGCTCGTACAATCATCTTTGCCCTGGTGGTGTAGGGTAGAATACATCCCAGCGGGTCATATTGTCTGGCGAGTGTTCTGTACACACTCCGTCTGGTGGTCGGTATCGCCGCCGACCTTCCTTGCTCTGGAGCCAAGGGTTTGTGTCTATAGTGGAGCGAGTCTGTTTTGAAGCGCCAGACTAATCCTAGTGTCATTTCTTGGGCTTCTCCTGGGATTGTCGCCATCCAGGTCTCGCTGCTGGCAGCCTTGTCTGCGGAGGAGAGGCTGCGCAATACGTGCGGGTCACTGCTGGCCCACTGCCTGAGATCAAAGCCTCCTTTGATTAGGGAGGCGCGTAACTTGATTAGGAGAGCCTCGGCTTCTTCTTGAGTCGAGACGCTTTGTAGACAGTTGTCTACGTAGAAACTGTTCTTCACACTGTGTTGGACCTCTTCATCTGCTGCTGGGTCCTCTGTGACGTGTTTCTGTAGTGCAAATGTAGCACAGCACGGGCTGCATGTGGTTCCGAAGGGGAGTACTTCCCACTGGTAGATGGATGGGTTCTCATCCCCGATCTTCTCTCTCCATAGGAACCGTAGCAGAGGCTTGTCCTCCTCTACTAGTCTCACTTGCAAGAACATCCCTTTGATATCCCCGCTTATAGCCACCTTGTCCTGGCGGAAGCGCAGTAGCACGCCTAGTAGGGAGGGGCCGAGTGTGGGGCCGGGCAAGAGCTCTTTATTCAGATTTTGGGATCCGATCTGGTAGCTGCAGTTAAACACAATGCGATCCTTGCCATTGTGATGGAC
Organism: Notolepis coatsorum; assembly: GCF_963971535.1. Taxonomy (NCBI): domain Eukaryota; kingdom Metazoa; phylum Chordata; class Actinopteri; order Aulopiformes; family Paralepididae; genus Notolepis; species Notolepis coatsorum. Next base: position 21,864 of record NW_028170760.1, on the reverse strand, counting down.
CTTGTGATGCGGCACGTACCATGATTCGGTTGTCTGATCTGCCTCTTTAATGTCAATCTTTGTTACGTGTCCCGCTGTGATTAGCTTCTCAATCTCAGCTCGGTACACACTCTGTTGAGCGGGGTCTTTGGCTAGGCGCCGCTCTGTGTTCAGTAGATAGCGCTCCGTGGCGTCTTTCTTTGCGTGAAAGGGGGGCATTCCCTCTCGCCTCAGGAGTGGAGTTGCGTATCTCATCACTCCGCCGACTGTGACTCTCTTTGTCCCTGCTCGAGTAGGTGGATGGCGTAAATGTCTTCTTTAGAGCGAATGTCTTTCTTTTCGTTCTTAAAGGGCATTGTCTCTAGGGTCCATAGCCTCTCGACATGCTGCAGGAGAGTGGTGTCTTCTTCTGTCGTTCTGGAGTGGAAGCAGCTAGTGGCTGCGGTTCGGTTGAGAGATTTAGCGAGGGGGCCTTGTAATGTCCATCCTAGGCGGGTCTCGACTGCTGCAGGACAGCCTCGGGGACCTGTATGGACCCGGTCAATCGGGACTATGAGTTCTGCATGGTCGGAGCCTATCAACAGAGTCGGGGTAGCGCTGTCTATGAGCGGGATAGGTAATTGGCGCAGGTGCACATATTTATCCATCAACTTGGTGACAGGGTAGGTGTACTGCGAGAGTCCTATTTCTTGGCTGGTGAAAGCATTTGTGATCTCGTACCGTCGCTCTGGCTGCCCGTTGGCTGCGATAGTGAAGGAGACATTCTCGCCCTTTATCGTCTTTAAATATCTTCTTATTGTCCGAATCGTCATTTCGTTCTTGCTCCCCCGCAGTCCCAGTTGAGTCGCAGCGGAGGCGAGCAGAAGGGTCTTCTCTGACCCGTCATCAAGGACGGCGTAAGTGTCCATGACTTTATCCTGGTAGCTCAATGTCACACGGACTACCTTTAAGAGCACTTGAGCTCCGTTGCTGCTGGCGGGGTCAATGTACATGACACTTGCCTTGGTGCCGCTCCGTGGTGCAGGTATAGGCCGTCTTCCGTTACTATCGTGTAGTATATCTAGATGGGCTCCATCGCACCGGCTGCACCTTTTCTTTAGGCGGCATTCGGCTGCCATGTGGGGCCGCGCACATCGATAACAGCGCCGGTTGGACTTTATCCATTGGCTCACTTCTTCTGCATTCATCTTTGTGAATGAGTCACATTGTGACAGCCAGTGTTCTTTCTCACAGTAGGGACACGCTATCTTCCACTTCTCCTTTCTCGATGGGGTGCTGTGACTCTTACTGCTCGGTACTGACTCTGATTGGTGCATGACAGTCACCGATCTTCTTCCATCACTTATTCTCCTGGGTCCCTCTCTGGAGCTTGGCGTGCTCCGCCCGAAGGTGTCCAGTCGTAAGCTGCTGACCTCTCTCGCCAGGAAGTCGGCCAGATCAAGGAGGGATGGCTCGGGGCCGTCGGGATCTCGGTAGTCCCTCTGCCGCCGAAAGCGCTCCTGTCTTGCGGGTGGCAGCTTCTCCAAAATCCTCTCAACGTTAGAGTTGGCGTACAGCTCATGCCTGCCCTTCTCCCGTTGAGCTCCCAGCATCCCCACCAGGGACTGCACTTTGATTGACAGGTCGTCTAGTGAGCGATTGTCTGTGGCTGGGGGTAGGCGGTCAATATGCCTTATCTCCTGGATTACGTAATCCCATATACGTCCATATCTTTGATCCAGCGCTGCAAGGGCCGCTGTGTATGGGGTCGAGGAGGTAGCATAGGCTAGCGCTATATTGTGCGCTCGCGGTACTTTCAGGTGCTTCAATAATATTGCATACTTGTGGCGTTCATCAGCGACATCCACCATCATTGTCTCTAAACACATCCGGAGCTCCGTGTACTGTGCTCGACTCTCATAGGCGAAGTCTGGGAATGACGGCGTGGCGTTGTATGACGCCGTGGATGGCGGATACATCGGCGAGCGTTGGGGGAGAGACCTCCTGGGCGAGTCCCCTCTTGCGCCTCGCTGTGGGCTGGTACTGGCAGGGTACCATGGCCCGCTGGTCCAGGTACTGTTCCTCGGGGCTGGTCGTGCGTCGTGCTCACCCGTAAATAGAGTCGGGGGTCTGTAGCGCAGCGCCGCGGGGGTATAGCCTGGACTGTATGGGACCTCCTGGTCCGGTGGAGTACTGTGCTGTCGTCGGGCTTGGTTCTCCTCTTCTCCCTCTTCTTCTTCTATCAAATCTTCCAGATCTTGTAATCGTTTATTTAGCTTCTCCGCAGTGTAGGCCGCTCCTTCCTTGTAGCTGGGTCTCGCTTGGACCGGTATGGGAAGGGGGTCTGCGGGGGGTCTAGACTCGGTCTGTTGGTCAAGTTCAGGGTCGCTTGCTCGTTGCGGTGACGCTGCTCTTGACTGCTGTCTCGACGAGTTCCTTGAGCCCCTGGCGGAGGGAGAGGGAGTTGTCCTTTTGATCAGCTGCTCTATTAGTTGCGCTTGTAGTCTGTCGCGCTCTGCGTCTCTTTGGGCACCGGCAGCGGCGCGCTGGGCGTCGGCGGCGGCGCGCTCTGTTTCTCTTTGGGCACCGGCAGCGGCGCGCTGGGCGTCGGCCCGGTCTCTTGCCATATTCTCTTCCATCTGGAAGCGTCTCATCTCCAGACGTGTGCGCTGTTCTTCGCTCCGTTGCTGTGCTTGGAGGTGTTCGCGCTCGCTGGTCGCCTGGGCTTGGAGACGTTCGCGCTCGCTAAGCGTCTGTGCTTGGAGCCGATCGCGTTCGGTAGAGGCTGTCAGGCTGACGAGGAACGCCTGTTGTAGTATCCTCTCCGCTTCGCTGGGGGAAGGCGGTAGTGGAGGTGAGCCGCTCCTGCGTGAACCGCTCCTGGGGGTACTCGTTGGGGAGTCCTGGAGCTCTAGTTCCTCGGCGCTCTCCTCTTCTTCTTCCGTGCAGAGTTCTCTCTCTGTAGGGTTGTCTTCCTCCCGGGGCGTGTCGGGGACTACTTATTTAGTAGTGGCGGGGGGTAAAGGCATGTCAATTCCCTCCTGGTCCCCACCGTGGGCTTGGTCAGTTACATTAGGACCTACTAGGGCCTCTGTGGTCGGGGAAACCTGGTCGTTAAGGTCAGACATAATTTTACTTTCTACTTTTACCACGTTTACCGTTTGTCGAAGGCTAGGTAGTTGACTGACAGTGTAAGCCTCTAAGTACTGAGGAGTCTGTCGTCTGCGCCGCGGGCGTTCTAGGTTAGGAGGATCGTTTCGTGGAGTGTTCATCATAGGCCATTTCGATATTAATAACACTATATTAATATTACACTAGTTACCATCCGGCTCGAAGGACCAATTGTAGCTGAGGGGTACAATTCCCTGACTGTATTGTTAGATATGATATTTAATACCACTACCTCATGTACTTTAACTTCTGGCCACCCAGTACAAGATATAAGTATGATGAACACTTTCCCACCTGATGAAACGAACCAACACAAATGTACCAAATCGAATATTTAATACAGCAAAAGGTGTATACAACATTCACTTAATTACATTTATGATTTGAAATATTGAATATGCACTTTTATGGCAAATGAGTATTCGTAGGTAAATCAACATTGAATGTCCAATCTCTGGTTGCGCAGGGAGTAAGTATACAACCTGGAATATTTAGGAAACGATAGCGATGGTACTTAAATGATTATAGCTGGATACACTAAGGGGGGGGGGGGGGTCCCGCTGGTTGTAAGACAGTAGGAGGGGGGGGGTTAGAGAAGCCGCTGGCGGTATCCCATCTGGCCGACGGTGTCTTGGGAGAATCCAAAGTCTTAGACACAGTGCCCACAGAACCTCGGGCCGCAGACGAATACAGCTGGACCCTCTGTGGAACGGTATCTGCCGGTCCACAACGGAGAGACGTGGTGCGACCTCACGTGTAGAGCGCCGCCTCACCTGGAGTCCTCTCCGGGGGGTAATTCCAACACTCGACAGTGTTGGCCTTTATCCATGGAATAACCAAAGCACACAAAGCATAATCCAAGAGCCGTGGAAGGCTCGCCGTCGTCGGGTAGAGTAATCCAATATACAGGTCCAGTCGCTCTTGACCCGGAGCTCCTCGGATGCAATCACCACTAGGGGTCTGACCAGCCTGGATAAGCGTCCAGATAACGTCAGGAACGATGGGGGTACTGATAACTGTAGAACTCGAACCGAACGATGCACCATACATAAATAGACTATTATTAGCTTAATAGAATACGTCCAACTCGACGGTATGGTGCCAAACTATGACCATTCAACTATTAATCTACACGATATCTCAATGCCTATTCTGGGCCAAGTAGGCCCTACTACACCGCACGTGCTTCGTGGGGAGGCTTTTGCGTCTGTCACTCTGTTGGAGGGTAAAGAACTGGACTAAAAGAAAGTTCTACTTTACGAGCGCCATATATATATGCGCTATGAACAAATAGTACCACACGTATTTCGCCCGACATATTACTGCGCGGAACCGGGAGTTGCCTCGACATGTTAGGCGGCACGATTGAACTTGGACCTAGGGGTATGGCAACCTGGCGCCAGGTTCTCGTCCAATGGTAGAATGAAACTATTATGGGCTGTTTAGTAGAAACGGGGATATTCAATGCATATTGTACAAGGAATATACAGGGGATATCAAACGATATACAAATACAATTAAATATATATATATAAATAAATATACATATTCGGTTTAATCTGATCCTTCACAACACTAACCATAACCCTAACCACACACACACACACACACACATCATGCATCACGTCAGTATTTATGTTTTATATTTCAGATGGTACAGTACAATTGTCTCTCAGTATTCCCCCCTGCTCCTGTCTTAGATGGTATCATCCAGTTACCCCAATCCTCCCAGAATTCATTCTGCTTCCCAACTCAATCAATACGGATTCCCTAGTGTTTCTCTCTCCCTCAGTAATACTATTAATAACATTCTTTCTTTCTTTCTTTCTTTCTTTCTTTCTTTCTTTCTTTCTTTCTTTCTTTCTTTCTTTCTTTCTTTCTTTCTTTCTTTCTTTCTTTCTTTCTTTCTTTCTTTCTTTCTTTCTTTCTTTCTTTCTTTCTTTCTTTCTTTCTTTCTTTCTTTCTTTCTTTCTTTCTTTCTTTCTTTCTTTCTTTCTTTCTTTCTTTCTTTTACGTTCATTTCATCTCTCTCTCTCCCTCTCTCTACGTCGGTCTCTCTCTCCCTAACATTTTCCATGTATGTTTCAAACTCTCTCTCCCTCTTTCATCTGTCCGTCTTCGGGAAGCTAAGGAATGTGAGATGTGTTTTATCGACCCGGGCAAGGTTTACACAATGGAATTGTATATAGTGTGCGTGTATGTGTGTGTGTGTGTGTGTGTGTGTGTGTGTGTGTGTGTGTGTGTGTGTGTGTGTGTGTGTGTGTGTGTGTGTGTGTGATTGTGTTTGGCTCACTTGCATATTACCATGTCCCTGCCTCTAAACAGGCCCTAAAGCTATGCAATTTAAAACAAAGGATTACTCTCTCCGCCTTCTGCTATCTGCACTACCTGCATTTACAATTACACAATCCCTAGAATATGTTGTTGCATTTCCTACTCCTACTATATGTAAATGTTTGCACCAAAATAACTAGGTCACATTCCTGCTACATGCATTGTATGTGTGCGTGTGTATAGGTGTGTGTGTGTGTGTGTGTGTGTGTGTGTGTGTGTGTGTGTGTGTGTGTGTGTGTGTGTGTGTGTGTGTGTGTGTGTGTGTGTGTGTGTGTGTGTGTGTGTGTGTGTGTGTGTGTGTGTGTGTGTGCGTGCGTGCGTGCGTGCGTGCGTGCGTGCGTGCGTGCGTGCGTGCGTGCGTGCGTGCGTGCGTGCGTGCGTGCGTGCGTGCGTGTGTGTGTGTGTGTGTGTGCGTGTGTGTGTGGGGGGGGGGGGTATCTAGTTGAGATGCAGCCCAAATAGTCGTTGTTTTTCCACATGTGTAGAATAGCAAAGTAAATTTGCAATTATTCTTAATTTTTTTAACATATCATTTTCCAAAAGGTTTTGATTTCAGGATATTTGGCCACGGATGCATCTTAACTGACGTTAAGGAACAGCCTAATATGAGGCCTTGCACAGAAGGTTTGTGCCGTTCTCTTTCTTCCAACATCAGAATCAGAAGCAGGAAGGTCTTTATTGCACAAGTAGTTTTCACATACAAGGAATTTGATTTGGTCGTTTGGTGCGCCACTAACGGACAGACAATCAAGGTAGAATAAGATAACAGGTGTAATAAAATAAAATGGAATATAAACTAAATTAAAATAGAAGTACAATAGGATATAATATAAATATACAATAAAATAGGCCAGGGCTGTACAATTGTGCATGATGTGGTCGAGTATACTAATTAGAATAAGAATAACAGTGGGATGGAATATTTAACAGGCCTGTGCAATTGAGCAGTATCAACATGATCAACATGGCTACTGATCACTTTCAGAGGAAAGGATGAGTCAGGACGACTGAATGAGTCCTCTCCCTCAACATGGCACTTATTTAACCGCGTAGCTGCAGACGAGATGGCGGTACGGGGGTTGAAGTCGTGCACTTGCTGATCCGTCCTCACGATCCATCCTGTTCTACAGCCAGGTTTTATATCCAGGTGTTCTCAATGTCGAGTGGAGTGAGTGCGTGTCCGTATCCGTGGCAACCCCCACGGATCCTAATGGGCCGTATCTCTCAGCGCAGTGTTTGTCACCTGTTGTCAGAGAGGGATTTCCTGTCTGGCAGCGATTTGGACAGCCCAATCTAGGCCCTTAAAAAAAAAGATATACACATACACTAACGCATTGAGGGTAGCCTATGGCATTTATTTCAATCCTCAAGCAAATTTTTCGAATGTTTTATATTTCTTTAATTGACCTCTTGGAACGAGGCAAAGTGTCGTTGCCTGGAAAAGATTACCCACAACTTGCAGACTGTTTTTTTTTTGTATCAACTTTTTATCCTCCCTTTTTCTGTATTTTTCTCCCATCCCAATTTAGTCGTTATGCCAATTCCCCCCTCCCCTTCCTGGTCGTTGCGCACATTTGCCCCCCCCACTTGCCGGTCTAGGGAGCCCTGAAGTCTATCACATGCTTCCTCCGATACATGTGGAGACAGCCAGCAGCATCTTTTCACCTGACAGCGCGGACTCTCACTGGGGGAGCGTAACGTGTGGGAGGATCACACTACCTCCCCCAGTTCCCTCCCTCGCTGTGCAGGCGCCCTGACCGACCTGTAGGAGTCGCTGTTTACAACGACCAGGACCCACCCCACCGGCTTTCCCACCCGCTGACACTGCCAATTGTGTTAGTATGGACGACTGACCAAGCCGGAGGTACCGCAGACAGCTGGATTAGAACCCAGTGTCTCTGCTGTGGTAGGCGAACGCTTAGTCCGCTGCGCTACCCAGCCGAGCCCTCAAGCAAATTTTTTCAAATGTTTTATTTCTTTATTTGACCTCTTGGAACGAGGCAAAGTGTCGTTGCCTGGAAAAGATTACCCACAACTTGCAGACTGATGTTCTGTGCATTTGCTGGAGACAGTGAGCTTGTCAGAAGGTGTTGGGAACTATTGGACACTGAATGATGGTAGCACATGTCGGCAGAACTATCTTTTTACATTGGAAAATCACTCAGAATCATGTCTTTTTTGGTTTGTGTGTGTGTGTGTGTTTGTGTGTGTGTGTTTGTGTTTGTGTGCATTTATGCGTGTGCCTGTGTGTGTGCCTGTGTGTGTGTGCCTGTGTGTGTGTGTGTGTGTGTGTGTGTGTGTGTGTGTGTGTGTGTGTGTGTGTGTGTGTGTGTGTGTGTGTGTGTGTGTGTGTGTAGGTGTGTGTGTGTGTGGTGTGTGTGTGTGTGTGTAGGTGTGTGTGTGTGTGGTGTGTGTGTGTGTGTGTGTAGGTGTGTGTGTGTGTGTGTGTGTGTGTGTGTGTGTGTGTGTGGTGTGTGTGTGTGTGTGTGTGTGTGTGTGTGTGTGTGTGTGTGTGTGTGTGTGTGTGTGTGTGTGTGTGTGTGTGTGTGTGTGTGTGTGTGTTCATGGTCCTACATGATCCTACATGGTCCTACCTGGTCCTACCTGGTCCTACATGGTCCTACCTGGTCCTACATGGTCCTGCATGGTCCTACCTGGTCCTACCTGGTCCTACCTGGTCCTACATGGTCCTACATGGTCCTACATGGTCCTACATGGTCCTTCATGGTCCTACCTGGTCCTACATGGTCCTACCTGGTCCTACATGGTCATTCATGGTATGTCATGGTCCTACATGGTCCTTCATGGTCCTACCTGGTCCTACATGGTCCTACATGGTCCTACATGGTCATTCATGGTCCTACATGGTCCTACATGGTCCTACATGGTCCTTCATGGTCCTACATGATCTTACATGGTCCTTCATGGTCCTACATGGTCCTTCATGGTCCTACATGGTCCTACATGGTCCTTCATGGTCCTACATGGTCTTACATGGTCCTTCATGGTCCTACATGGTCTTACATGGTCCTTCATGGTCCTACATGGTCCTACATGGTCCTTCATGGTCCTACATGGTCTTACATGGTCCTTCATGGTCTTACATGGTCCTACATGGTCCTACATGGTCCTACATGGTCCTTCATGGTCCTACATGGTCCTACATGGTCTTACATGGTCCTTCATGGTCTTACATGGTCCTTCATGGTCCTACATGGTCCTTCATGGTCCTACATGGTCCTACAAGGTCCTACATGGTCCTGCATGGTCTTACATGGTCATTCATGGTCTTACATGGTCCTACATGGTCCTACATGGTCTTACATGGTCCTACATGGTCCTTCATGGTCCTACATGGTCCTTCATGGTCTTACATGGTCCTTCATGGTCTTACATGGTCCTTCATGGTCCTACATGGTCCTTCATGGTCCTACATGGTCCTACATGGTCCTACATGGTCTTACATGGTCCTTCATGGTCCTACATGGTCCTTCATGGTCCTACATGGTCCTACATGGTCCTTCATGGTCCTACATGGTCCTACATGGTCTTACATGGTCCTTCATGGTCTTACATGGTCCTACATGGTCCTACATGGTCTTACATGGTCCTACATGGTCTTACATGGTCCGTCATGGTCTTACATGGTCCGTCATGGTATTACATGGTCCTACATGGTCCTACATGGTCCTACATGGTCCTTCATGGTCCTACATGGTCCTACATGGTCCTTCATGGTCCTTCATGGTCTTACATGGTCCTTCATGGTCCTTCATGGTCCTTCATGGTCCTTCATGGTCTTACATGGTCTTACATGGTCCTACATGGTCCTTCATGGTCCTACATGGTCTTACATGGTCCTTCATGGTCTTACATGGTCCTACATGGTCCTACATGGTCTTACATGGTCCTACATGGTCTTACATGATCCTACATGGTCCTACCTGGTCCTACCTGGTCCTACATGGTCCTACCTGGTCCTACATGGTCCTGCATGGTCCTACCTGGTCCTACCTGGTCCTACATGGTCCTACATGGTCCTACATGGTCCTACATGGTCCTTCATGGTCCTTCATGGTCCTACCTGGTCCTACATGGTCCTACCTGGTCCTACATGGTCATTCATGGTATGTCATGGTCCTACATGGTCCTTCATGGTCCTACCTGGTCCTACATGGTCCTACATGGTCCTACATGGTCATTCATGGTCCTACATGGTCCTACATGGTCCTACATGGTCCTTCATGGTCCTACATGGTCTTACATGGTCCTTCATGGTCCTACATGATCCTTCATGGTCCTACATGGTCCTACATGGTCCTTCATGGTCCTACATGGTCTTACATGGTCCTTAATGGTCCTACATGGTCTTACATGGTCCTTCATGGTCCTACATGGTCCTACATGGTCCTTCATGGTCCTACATGGTCTTACATGGTCCTTCATGGTCTTACATGGTCCTACATGGTCCTACATGGTCCTACATGGTCCTTCATGGTCCTACATGGTCCTACATGGTCTTACATGGTCCTTCATGGTCTTACATGGTCCTTCATGGTCCTACATGGTCCTTCATGGTCCTACATGGTCCTACATGGTCCTACATGGTCCTGCATGGTCTTACATGGTCCTTCATGGTCTTACATGGTCCTACATGGTCCTACATGGTCTTACATGGTCCTACATGGTCCTTCATGGTCCTACATGGTCCTTCATGGTCCTACATGGTCCTTCATGGTCTTACATGGTCCTTCATGGTCTTACATGGTCCTTCATGGTCCTACATGGTCCTTCATGGTCCTACATGGTCCTACATGGTCCTACATGGTCTTACATGGTCCTTCATGGTCCTACATGGTCCTTCATGGTCCTACATGGTCCTACATGGTCCTTCATGGTCCTACATGGTCCTACATGGTCTTACATGGTCCTTCATGGTCTTACATGGTCCTACATGGTCCTACATGGTCTTACATGGTCCTACATGGTCTTACATGGTCCGGCATGGTCTTACATGGTCCTACATGGTCCTACATGGTCCTTCATGGTCCTACATGGTCCTACATGGTCCTTCATGGTCCTTCATGGTCTTACATGGTCCTTCATGGTCCTTCATGGTCCTTCATGGTCCTTCATGGTCTTACATGGTCTTACATGGTCCTACATGGTCCTTCATGGTCCTACATGGTCTTACATGGTCCTTCATGGTCTTACATGGTCCTACATGGTCCTACATGGTCTTACATGGTCCTTCATGGTCATACATGGTCCTTCATGGTCCTACATGGTATTACATGGTCCTACATGGTCTTACATGGTCCTTCATGGTCCTACATGGTCCTACATGGTCCTACATGGTCTTACATGGTCCTACATGGTCTTACATGGTCTTACATGGTCCTTCATGGTCCTACATGGTCCTTCATGGTCTTACATGGTGATACCTGGGGATATTTAAGTTTCACTTTCCGTTTTGGCGAATCTGTAATGAGTCCAACCTCCTTTGATTGACGGGCAGTTGGCTTGTTCGATTTTGAGGAAGATCGTATAGAGACCAATGGATTTGAAGCATAAGGGCATGTTTACACACCTCCAGTGTACTGTGTTTGTTTCCTACGTCACACCTGTGTTCGTGGAGAGAGAGAGATACACAATTTTCAGGGACTCCTTCAAGGTCATAAAAAACTTAATTTGTAATATTTCGTTCCAATTCTTTTTTTATGAATACCACTATGAACCTAACTCAACATATATATCAAAGATTCCAAAGATTTCCAAATTGTAACCCCTTATATTCCTGTTTGGGTTAGGGTTAGGGTTGGGGTTGGGGTTAGGGTTAGGGTTAGGGTAACCCTAACCATATACCCCTAATGGCATGAAATAAACCACTGGGGTCGTTTTGTCCACACTCTGTTGAACATTGAACATTGTTACTCAAGTTTCAAGTTTCAAGTTTCTTTAATAGTTGTCATACAGAAGTACAGAATACTTTTATACAAAATGCTTCTTACTGTTACGCTCCAGAGACTGTGCAAGACAAGATAAGTATGAAATAAAATAACATAGTATAGCATGTAAATTTGAGGTAAAAAAATGAGGTCACAGTGTTCAGTATAGACATATGTACAATGTTCGATGCAGAGTAGACGTAACTGAGTTACCATATAATATACAATACTGTGTAGTGTACTAATATACAATACTATATAGTGCAAGGCAGAAATAGGATGAGGTGCAATTTAGGTACAATTTACAGTAGGTGTACGAGTTGTAGTGCAAATCCTTTATCAATAAATATAAAGTGTGTTTGTGTGATCTAAAGTGTGGAGAGTGGGTGCTGCAGTGTGTTGTTTGTTTAAGTGAGTGTGTGCGTGTGGGTGTGTGTGCTGTGTGCATTTGAT
>NW_028170760.1:0-5000 GCF_963971535.1 Notolepis coatsorum | reverse complement strand
TGTTCTGTTTTACGTGAATGTCAATTAGGGTTTTAAGAGTGTATATATGGTCAGAGGTACGATAATTTGGTAAGAATCCGATTTGGCTTTTACTTAGAACGCTGTGTTCTGTAAGGAATTCTATGAGTCTGGTGTTGATGATACTACATAGAAGTTTGCCCAAATTACTCGTCACACAGATACCCCTATAGTTTTTTGGGTCATGTTTATCTCCACTCTTGAAAATTGGGGTTATGAGTCCTTCATTCCAGACATCAGGAAAATAGCCTAGATTTAGTGTCAAATTGAATAATTTTAAAATAGCCAATTGGAATTTTTCAGAGCTGTGTTTAATCATTTCATTTAATATGCCATCTGTACCACAGGCCTTTCTAGCTTTAAGGCACTGGAGTTTTGATTTCAGCTCTTGTTCTGTGATTGGGAAGTCTAAAGGGTTTTGATTATCCTTTATGATATTTTCCCATTTTTGTAATTTTTCACATATCTGGCTGGTTTCCGTTTTTGTATTTAGGGGTACAGTTGTAAAGAGTGATGTGAAGTGGTTTGTCCAAACATCCCCATCTTGGATAGCCATTTCTTCCGGCTTATCTTTATTCAATGAGTTCCAGTGGTCCCAGAAGGAGTTAGAGCTTAGAGAGTCCTCTATTTTGCACAATTGTTTATTTACGTGATTGTTCCTTTTAATTCTGATGGTCTTTTTGTAGTGTTTCAATGATTCACAGTATTGGAGGCGTAGGGTGTCATTTTGTGGGTTTATGTGTTTCTGGTTTGATATTTTTCTTAGCTGTGTTCTAAGAGCTTTACATTCTTTGTCAAACCATTGGTCCTTTTTAGTTTTTCTCTGTTTGTTACCTGATAGTTTTAATTTGGACTTTGTTGCAGTTCTTTCAAATATATAATTGATGTGTTCTACAGCTAGGTTTACTCCTTCAACACTGTTAGAGTATGGCATGGCTAGGAACGTATCTAACAGTGATTGTGTCTCATCACTGGCGATGGCTCTCTGGTAGTCCTGCATGCTGTTCTGGGACCATCTGTAGTATTTGGGGATGTTGTATAGTTTACTGGGCTGTGTAGGGGGATTTTTGAGCGACTCAGTTCTTTTCATGTATGCAGTGATCTGACTGTGGTCGGAGAGTGGGGTCAGGGGTTTGACTGTGAATGAACTGAAGGATACTGGATCCAGATCTGTTATCATGTAATCTACTGTGCTGCTGCCAAGGGGTGAGCAGTAAGTGTACCTTCCTTGTGAGTCCCCTCTCACACGCCCATTGACAAGGTAGAGACTCAGTCCTCTACACAGCTGTAATAAATCCTTTCCATTTTTGTTTATGGAAGTGTCATGGTTATTTCTAGGGGACTGGTTTACATGGTTGCATATGGTGTGGTCAGATATGAAATTGTCTCCATGTGTACTGGTGAAATCAGGGTGGGTTCCCGTTCGGGCGTTGAAGTCACCGCAAACAAGCACATGACCTTGACTTTGGTAAAGACATATTTCTGATTCAAGGTTGGAGAAGATGTCGTCTGAGTAATATGGAGACCCAGTGGTACGTAAATTCCACAGATAAATAGGTCTCTCTGAGAGGGGATTACTTCTTTATTTAGTTTTAACCAAATATGATTGTTCCCGGTTTTTAGAATCTGTATTGACTGGTGGAGTTGTGATTTGTACCAAATTATCAATCCCCCTGAGTCTCTGCCCTGACTAATATGTTTCGTTTTATTCGATGGCAAAATGACTTCTCTATAGTGAGGAGGGCAGTGTGTGTCTACATCTTCTCTGCACCATGTCTCAGTTAGGATTAAGAGGTCATTGTTTGTTATAGCCTGTAAAAAATCTGAGTCTCTACTCTTAAGGCCGTATGTTGAAGAGCAAAGACCCTGTATGTTCCAGCAACTAATGGCGAATGATTGCATTTTGTACAAAAATTATATAAAGGTATAAAAGGTTATAACTAAGGTATAAGGGTATTCAGTCAATGAAAAATATATATAAAGGTGTTCAAAGGTATAAAGGTTATAGGGTATAAAGGTATTCAGTCAATGGACGAACATCACAGAATAAATTCAACAACAACAAAGGCGACAGCAGGCAGTTGGCCTGCTTTTCTTTTGGTCGATTGCTAGCTTGTAGTGAGAAGTTTACTGCATAGCGTGTATAACATTTGTTTGATCTCATTCAGCTCTGATGTGGGTGGGGGGGGGGGGGGGGCCTGGTCAGGGCGGATGCATAGGTCATCTCCTGCGGCGGACGGTGAGGGGGTCGGCTGGGGGGACGTCTCCTCTCACTGGGTGGGTTGGAAGGGTGGGGTGTGGGCTGGGGGCGGTTGAGGGGTCGGCTGGGGGGATGTCTCCTCTCACTGGGTGGGGTGGAAAGGTGGGGTATAGGTGGGGCATAGGTTTGTGGGGTGACTCCTCGTGGGTATCTCATGGGCCTGTGCTTTCTCGGAGAGGCCGGTGTGTGACTGGGTCTGTTGGGGTTGCGTCCGAGGGCAGCATCCTTTAATGTTTTTGCAAATGTCCTCACTCCCGCATTGTTTAGGTGTAGCCCATCATTATTAAAGTCCCATCTGCCGATGTTTGTGTGGTGGGCCAGGTGGACATTTTTGAGGGCAGCACAGTTTCTTGAGGTCTCCATGTTGATTTCGTGAATGATGTATGGAGGGGTGTCCATCCTGGGGAGGAGGGTGGAGATGATTACTCTGGTGTGTGGGAACTCCCTGGAGGCCTTCTCAGCCACCCTGGTCATTGCTTCAGCAGTTCTATTCTGTAGGTAGTGGAGGTCATTTGTGCCTGTGTGCACCACCATGTACTGGGGGCTCCCTAGAGTGTCCTGTCTGAGCAGCTCCATGGCGTGGCCTGTGTTCCGACAGCGCTTGGCTGTCACCTTGAGGCCCGGGAAGAGGCGTGCTGTGTCCAGGTATTTGCCATTGGAGTCCATGAGGAGGACTACCTGGGCTTCGGGCTGGGCTGGTCTGGTGGACTGGGGCCGTGGCTCGGGTGGAGGTTGGGCTGCTGGAAGGGGGTCTGAGTCCAAAGGTATGTCATTGGGTGTCAGGCTGGGAGGGGTAAGTGGGGTCAGGGGGGGGGGGGGTATATTCTGGTTTGGCAGTAGGGGGGGGTGGGGTGGTGAGTGTTGGAGCAGAGGACCGCTTTTGATCGGGGGGAATGTATGTATTCTTTCTTCTTGTCGTTGTAGCTTTACTTCCTCTATCTCACTGCGTAGAGACTCCTCCCGGCTGTTTGTATCTTCCTTCATGGCTTTCATCCGGGCCTGTAGGGTGTTGTTGTCCTGCTCTAGCTCCCGCATGGTTTCTGTGAGCTCCATGACCGTCCTCTGGGTCTCCCTCAGCTCTGAAGTGGTCTCCTCCCCGTTCCTCTTCAGATGACGGAGCTCTTCTCCCAGCTGCTGAATGGTGCAGGGCTCAGTCAGCCTGGCCAGAGTCCTCTCTTTAAATTCAGTAAACTCCAGCTCCAGGAGAGATATGCTTTCTCTCAGCTGCTGGACCAGTTTGGAGGGTGTTGAAGGAGTGTGAATGGATGGGCTGACTGGTGCTCTTTGTGCTGGCAGTGGCATCACTGGGTTCACTGTGTGGTTGGAGGGAGTTGGAGTGGCACAGTCAGAAGGGCTAGTTGCTGGTTTTGACTCTGATATTTCTGTGTCTGTGTTCACCTTGTCCTCTTCTGTCTGTGTGTCCGCAGCCTTGTTGGTATTGGGCACAACTCTCTCCACTTCCGTTTTATTTTTGGGAAAAGCTCTTGAAATATGTTGAGGTTTGCTTCATTTCCCTGTACTAATACAGTCCCTTTAACATAGTAAGAGATTGTTAGAACTGGGTTATCAGTGTCCAGGGTCTCATCATGGCATATCGTGTGGCGTCCTCCTCGACCGATGCCTTCTTTCACAACATGGTCATAGTGGTTACAGATCACCTGTTTCCAGGAGTTAACATGTTCTGTGTGGAAGATGAGGTCATTCATCACCATCTTGTCCTTATAGACAGTGTAGTCAGCATACAGCTCTTCTGGGTGGGCCAAAAGTGTCTCCTCCTTGTGTTTTTTCTTGTTTTTATTACTTTTGCAACTAGGAGGGTACTCAACTTCTCTGCTGCACATCCTGTTTTGGTTATTTTCCATGGCAACACACCAGGTAATACACAAACTTAACTGACTGAGACTGTTGTTATTAGCTTTTTGTACAAGATATTATTTAGGATTTAGCTGGCTGGCTAGCTGTCGTTATCTAACGTTGTGTAGCTACGCAGCTAACTGGCGTTATATGCAGCCAGGCAGGTCGGCAGCTAACGCAGCTAACTATCATTATTTACAGCCAAACTGTCCCGCTAGCTAACGCAGCTAACTATCGTTATTTACAGCCAAACGGTCCCGCTAGCTAACGCAGCTAACTATCGTTATATGCAGCCAAACGGTCCTGCTAGCTCTCGTAGTGACGTTATAAAGAGCCAAACCGTCCCGTTAGCTAACGCAGCTAACTATCGTTATAATGAGCCAAACGGTCCCGTTAGCTCTTGTAGCAATGTTATATTGAACCAGTAACGTTATAATGAGCCAAACGGTTCCGTTAGCTCTTGTAGCAACGTTTTTATTGAACCACACGGTCCCGTTAGCTCTTGTAGCAACGTTTTATTGAACCCAACGGTCCCGCTAGCTCTCGTAGCTAACGGTGTCAGTATACCTGACTACTCTGTTAGCCTCCTTAGCTGCTGTAGGCCGTTGTCTCCTTGTCTCCTTGCTACTTGCTCTTCTCTTTGGATTTAAATGTTGGTCTTTGTCCTATTGGATCTATATATATTCATGTTGCCTTTGTGAAGTTATCTCTTCCTTCTGTTTAGTTATTCCATTAACAGTTGAATATTCTTTAGGGGTTCATCTTAGCTGAACTTAGCTGAACCTCTTAGCTGAATCTCTCTCCCTCTCTCCCTCTCTCCCTCTCTCCATCTCTCCCTCTCTCTCTCTCTCTCTCTCTCTCTATCTCT
>NW_028170761.1:10000-36136 GCF_963971535.1 Notolepis coatsorum | reverse complement strand
GCCATCCTTTGAAGGCCAACCACGTATATATACGTGGTAAACTCGGTTTTGCTTTTATTCCATTTTAATATCCTCAAGATTATCCTCAGTATTTTGGCTGGAAAAGGCATACCAGGACTCCGAAAGTGCAGTACCGTCCAGATCCTGGTATTGGCGCTGTCTCGATAATGCAGTTTCCCCTGTTGCAGACCGGGTGTCACTTTTTTTCGCTCCGGGTTAGCTTTTCTGTTAGCCTGAAGCTATGGCTTTACCAGATCGCCTGGAATACTTTTTGCGACGCCGAATTCAGTATGCAGTAAAGGAATATAGCATCAGCCAATGGACGTATCGATCTACCAGATGGCGATCAAATAACTGGGAAATTCTTTTTGGAATCCAACCGGCCACAGGGAAGAGCGATTTGACGTCAATTTCAGTCTGATCGGGCCTTGTTCTCATAGCCATCCACCTGGTCAGCGTATGATGTTGCAATATCGAATGCTGTTATTGGTAATCAATAATCAGAAATGACTTCCCCCGCCCCCCCCCCCCCCCCTTTCATGCATTCATGGTGGAACATGATACCGATCATATGCATTTTGATTTTTAACTCTAGCTTGTGTATGGCCGAAAAACGCCAATCGATTTAACGTTATTAGCTTAGCGCCCTATAACTAGCTTTGCAGGAATTACCCCAGACCATTTGCGGTATATAGTTCATATTCACGACGCTATAAAACGGGAACGTATTGATGAAAAAATTATTCTTTATGGCATATTGAAGGGAAGGTTTATACTGTCAATTGACAATGACAATGGACACATAGCAATAATATAAAATATAGATTTAGCTCTACATGCAACCTCGCGCACAGTGAAAACTTGAGTCTAATCCCAATGGCCCCGAATGTGTTAAAAACAAGGAAAAACAAGGACGTACACACGAACACACGCTGAAGCAGACGGGTCGTCACAGCGGAGGCGAGGGGAAGAGAGGAGGAGCTTTCATTTGAAAGAGAAACAGTCCAGACAATCGGGAAGCTCTTTCGACCTCTTCACGCCCCCCCCCCCCCCTCATCCCCCCTCTTCATCTCTCTTCTCCCCCCAATCCCCCTTCTCCATCGCTTCCTCCCCCCACCCCCCTCACCTCTCCCTTCCACCTATATGTCTGGAAGGAGTTATGTATGTGTACCTATTCCTTCCTCTCTCTCTCTCTCCTCTCTCTCTCTCCTCTCTCTCTCTCTCTCTCTCTCTCTCTTCCTCTCTCTCTCTCTCTCTGTCCATCTCTCTCTATCCATCTCTCTCTCTCACACTCTCTCTCTCTCTCTCTCTCTCTCTCTGTGATTGTGAGTAGTTCCAGGTGTGTACTTCTGTACCTCGCTTGCCCTCCCTTCTCTCTCTCTCTCTCTCTCTCTCTCTCTCTCTCTCTCTCTCTCTCTCTCTCTCTCTCTCTCTCTCTCTCCTCTCTCTCTCTCTCTCTCTCTCTCTCTCTCTCCTCTCTCTCTCTCTCTCTCTCTCTCTCTCGGTGTGTACGTGTGTGAATGTGTGTAGTTACATGTGTGTACATGCATGTGTACCTCTCTCTCTCTCTCTCTCTCTCTCTCGGTGTGTACGTGTGTGAATGTGTGTAGTTACATGTGTGTACATTTGCTAACTATCTCTCTCTGTATCTGTATCTCTCTTTATCTTTATTGCCATCTGTTTTGATTTTCGTATCATTTATCTTTATAATTTGTTCTAGTTTTGTTTGTTTTATCTGTATCTTACTGTGTTTGTGTTTATTTATTTATTTGTTTGTTTATTAGTTTCGTTTTGGCTCAGGAGGTCGAGGGGTTGTCTGATAATCTGAAGGTTCCCGGTTTGATTCCCGCTCCTCCCGGTAGCGTGTCGAAGTGTCCTTGAGCAAGACACTTACTGTAACCCCTAACTAGGGCTGGGGGGCGATTCTTGCTAAACATGTGAATCACGATTTTCTCTCTCTAAGAATTGAGATCACGATTCTCTCACGATTCTTATTTTTTTCAATACAATTATTTAAAAGTTAAGTAAAAAGTAAAAAAAAACTATAATAATTAAATGTATTTATTTTTTTATTTAAAAAAAATCGTCATATCTTAGAAATTAGATTGCATAGGTCTATGAATCGAGATCACGATTATTTTCTCTCGATTAATTGCCCAGCCCTACCCCTAACTGGGACCCCACATTGATACACGTTAAGACCCCCACATTGATACACATTAAGACCCCCACATTGATACACAGTAGGACCCCCACATTGATACACATTAAGACCCCCACATTGATACACATTAGGACCCCCACATTGATACACATTAAGACCCCTCACATTGATACACATAAGACCCCACATTGATACACATTAAGACCCCCACATTGATACACGTTAGGACCCCCACATTGATACACATTATGACCCCCTCACATTGATACACATTAAGACCCCCACATTGATACACGTTAGGACCCCACATTGATACACATTAAGACCCCCACATTGATACACGTTAGGACCCCCCACATTGATACACATTAAGACCCCCACATTGATACACATTAGGACCCCCCCCACATTGTATACACATTAAGACCCCCACATTGATACACATTATGACCCCACATTGATACACATTAGGACCCCCACATTGATACACATTAGGACCCCCCCACATTGATACACATTAGGACCCCCCCCACACATTGATACACATTAAGACCCCCACATTGATACACATTATGACCCCCACATTGATACACATTATGACCCCCACATTGATACACATTAGGACCCCCACATTGATACACATTAGGACCACAAATAAAATATTTAAAAAATATAATAATTTAGAACTTCCAAACCAAAATGAAAACGAGCTTGTTTTTTCTCTTCATCCCTGAGAAGTCGAAAAGCCCCCCAATATCAGCAAGGTCATCTCTGCTGTTGTTAGCTACTGTGTGTGATGTGTGTGTGTGTGTGTGCGTGTGTGTGTGCGTGCGTGTGTGTGTGTGTGTGTGTGTGTGTGTGTGTGTGTGTGTGTGTGTGTGTGTGTGTGTGTGTGTGTGTGTGTGTGTGTGTGTGTGTGTGTGTGTGTGTGTGTGTGTGTGTGTGTGTGTGTGTGTGTGTGTGTGTGTGTGTAAGAGTGCATGTTGTTGTTGAAAGGGGAACCGCTGGAGAGGTTTCCTTCTTGAGAGGCCAAGACGTGCCCCCCCCCCCCCCCCCCCCCCCAGGGAGCCTCCTTACTGTACCCCGACACTCCAAGTGGAGAGTTTGAAGTCTGAGGGGCCTGAGGGGGGGGGGCCTGCGGGGACCCCCGCTCCGCACAGCGCTCCCCCTCTGATGAATATCTCCACTTCATCACCCGCTCGGCACTTCCATTCCGTTTGAAAGTGATCCTGCTCTCTCTCTCACCTCCCAACACAAACACACACGTTTATTCTCAAGAGAAGTCCTTTATATTTCTCGCCGATCAATTAGATTATTATTGTAAAACGGTCTTCACTCATTTTCACCGGACAGGCGCTGCTGAGTGGGTCGACTTCCTCCACCTGTATGATGACCTAATAGTTTATAACCCACAGTGCGCTATAGAGCCATGTTCACCTGGAACAACAAGCTACCGGTCTCCTCGAGGCGAGTAAAGAATACATATTGTTTTAAATAGATATTAAACAGTGAAAAGAAGAAGACGAAGATGTCCAGGAGCAAGAGGTACAGTAGTGTGTCTGGTAATGTTACACCAAGTCCTTCAGAAACAGGAGGTAGTGTTTTATTGTTTTATTGTGGATCCCCATTAGTCTACACCAGTGGTTCCCAAACGGTGGTGCGCGCCCTCTAGGTGGTCGTGACATGAAAAGGCTAATGGTGGTAGATAATATTTTTTTTTCTTTTTTTTACAATAAAATTTCATAAAAATCCTTGTCAAACCTTTAGTATTATGGATATTAAACATGCTGGCAGAGTACATGCATCCATGTTGTCGTGAACATTTTAATTAAAGAAAGAAATTCCCTATCCATAGTCGCCGTGGGAAGAGATCAAATAAAAAAATAAATAAAATAAATTCCCTACCTACCCATGGCCTTAACTGACAACCAACAGGAACCAGACAATATTTTTTTATGCTTAATAAATATAACTAATATACCTTATTTCAAATGGGGATTTTCACTGTGTAAATCATGAAATTCAAGAAACCTTTTAATAGAAAAAACGTACGTTTTAATAATAATAATAATAAACAATAATGGCTTGGGCGTGTGACACAGGTGTGCTTCATCTGTGCACGGAGACCAGCAACAATTTTTTCTAACAGAAACCCATTGGGGGGTGCGTCAGCTAGGTCGGGAGGTGACAGGGGGTGCACGGCCAAAAAGGTTTGGGAACCGCTGGTCTACACCAAGGTGAGACTATACTCTTCCTGGGGTGGTCCAAACATTTAAAATACAAACACAAAAAAAAGTTAAATAAAAATATAAAACCACAAACATTGAAGTACTCACAAGAAAACATCACAACAAACAACAAGTGAATCAAAGCTCACTCAATATTCATAAGTCAGATATCACAATTGTCCAACCATAAAATACATATTCCATAATCAGTCCATAAGAACAAAACGGATACGAATCGTTTAAATGATTTTAACTCCTAATATAGCATAACTTTTCTTAAGTCACCGATCACCTTTTATATTTCCATACTAATTTCCATAATAAGTCAATGACCAAAATGTATCTTGTTATTCCTGAGCGCAATTTAATTATTTTTTTTAAACATAAATGTGTTCCTCACCATAGTTATATTTCTCGGTATACTATTTCAATAAGCAACTGCTCTCTATACATTACCGTCTTTTTCAGAGCATTTGTGTCTCTGGTAATGTTACATCAAACTCCTTCAGAAATGGCAGCAGATTGGTGGCGTAATAATAATAATAATAATGGATTGGATTTATATAGCGCTCTTCATGACACCCCAGTGACCCCAGAGCACAGAGTCCATTATTCATTCATACACAGTCATACCGGTGGTGGTAAGCTACAATTGCACCCAGAGCTGCCCTGAGGCAGACTCACGGAAGCGTGGCGAATAATCATCGGCTACGGCCCCTCCGACCACCACCAACATTCATTCACATGCATACACATTCATACGAGGCAAGTAGGTTAAGTGTCTTGCCCAAGGACACAGCGCCAATGGGATGGACATGGGCTTGAGCGGGATTCGAACCACCAACCCTTCGATCATTGGACGCCCCGCTCTACCCCTGAGCCAAAGCCGCCCCACGATAGCGGAGATAGCGCTCGTCACCAACGCAAGAGACACCGGTATCGAACCCCAGTCTCAGCGTTGCCTTCGGCTTGGACCGGCCGTCATACTGGCTCATTTGGCAGAGTCAGCGGGTGGAAGTCGATGGGTGGTAATCTGGACGTTGTGGACAGCGACCCCTACAGGTCGGTTGGGAGACGCCTGCATAGCAGAGACGGGAAGTATCGGGGGCAGCGTGAGCCTCCCACACGTTACACCTCACCACTGAGAGTCCGCGCTGTTCAGGGAAAAGATGTGACAGGCTGCCTCCTCGTGTGCCGGAGGGGACACGTGATGCAAGACTTCTATCTTCTCTACAACCGACCAGTGGGGGGCATAGTCGAGCAACGTTCAAGACAGGGGAGGGGAGAATTGGATACACGAAATTGGGATGGGAGTAATGAAAATAAGGAGAAAAAGTGGATAGAAAAAAATGAGAAATGGCAGCAGATGGTAGTTAAACGTCTGACGAACCTGCGAGGCTCCAGCTCCACTGAAGTCATCGGTGTAGCAACACTTTCAAAGTGTCGTGGTCGTATCAAACCGCCGAACCACACATCGTGTGTCAAATCGTTTTTTTTTTTTGTGAGAAAAGCATCCCATCATCCACCTGGCAACCAGAGGCAGAAGAAACGTCCGTTCAGAGATGGATGCATCGCTCGGTTATGGAATATGATATTACTGTGTGTGGAGTCTGTGGGATTTAAGCCAACCTGCTGCCTCACTAACTAAGGAACAGTTTCATCATCACTCATATTATTGCATCATGGTGGCTTTCATGGGATATGAATATTTGCAGAGCAGATGTACTGCGGACACACACACACACACACACACACACACACACACACACACACACGCATGCTGTATATATACATGCACATGCGCATGCACACACACAACACATGCTGTACTGTATATACTGAATGTGCATGTGTCCATGCACACATGTGCACATACACACGAACAAATGCATGCTCATCTCTCTCTCTCTTTCTTACTCACACTCTCTGTCTCTCTATATACTGTATGTGAGTACTCTCTCTATCTCTCTGTCTCTATATATGTCTCTCTGTTTCTATCTCTATTTCTCTCTGTTTCTATCTCTATTTCTCTCTGTCTCTCTCTCTCTGTCTGTCTGTCTCTCTCTCTGTCTCTCTGTTTCTCTCTCTCTGTTTCTATCTCTATTTATCTCTCTCTGTCTGTCTCTCTGTTTCTCTCTCTCTGTTTCTATCTCTCTATTTATCTCTCTCTGTCTGTCTCTCTGTCTGTCTCTCTGTTTCTCTCTCTCTGTTTCTATCTATCTCTCTCTCTCTCTGTCTCTCTCTCTCTGTCTGTCTCCCTGTCTGTCTGTATCTCTCTCTGTCTCTCTCTGTTTCTCTCTCTCTGTTTCTATCTCTGTCTCTCTCTGTCTGTCTCTCTATCTCTCTCTCTCTCTGTCCCTCTCTCTCTCTCTCTCTCTCTCTCTCTCTCTCTCTCTCTCTCTCTCTCTCTCTCTCTCTCTCTCTCTCTCTCAACAGACACACAGTGGAAAGAGTGAGCTGTCTGTCATTGAGCGCTGAGCTGTCAGCTGGTCTTTCCCGTATTATTGCTAAGCAGCTGCAGACGCTGAGAAAAGGAAAAGTGTGTGTGTGTGTGTGTGTATGTGTACATGTATGTGTGTGCGTATGTGTGTGTGTGTGTGTGTGTGTGTGTGTGTGTGCGTGTATGTGTGTATCTGCGTGTGTGTGACAAGGGGATTACGGTGTGTTAGGTGTTTGGTTACGTTATATTCACTGTATGCTCTTAAAGGAATACTAGTTTACCTCTCTGTGTGTTCACACAAGCTCTTAAAGGAATACTTTGACTTTTTAGTTTTTACTTTTACTTTTTTTCTGCTAGAACTGCTATGGCATTATTATTACCAGTTCCCCATGTGTCTACTTGCAAGCTAGGCTGCGACTCAAACTACTTTCAATGTAACATTGTGCCTGAGAGAATACTTTGGAGAGTAACTATTACTAACTAATAAATAAACAAACTAAATAACTTAATGTTGTAAATAAATATAAGCGCTTCATTTAAAGGAACACGCCAACTTTTGGGCAAATTCGCTTGTTTGCCTTCTACCCTGGAGTTAGACAAGCAGATACATACCCTTTTCTTCTCTGTGCATGCATTAGGCTTAGGGAACTTTCCTGTAAACATGTTGTGACCTGCGTATTTACCACGTGGAGAAATACAAATAATTATTAGACCTTTTCGCAGCGATTTCGTCACCTCAAAAGCCCTGTTACTTTTTGAAAAACAGGGCTTTTGAGGTGATGAAATCACTGCGCCCAGGCAGCAGTGGTTCGGCATTTTTTTTTTGAGAGTATAATATCTGCTTAGAAAACGAAAATGTCTAATTATTTGTTTGTATTTCTCCACGTGGTAAATACACAGGTCACAACATGTTTACAGGAAAGTTTTGGAGTTGTACTTTGAGTGT
Organism: Notolepis coatsorum; assembly: GCF_963971535.1. Classification (NCBI taxonomy): domain Eukaryota; kingdom Metazoa; phylum Chordata; class Actinopteri; order Aulopiformes; family Paralepididae; genus Notolepis; species Notolepis coatsorum. The sequence goes on along the minus strand of NW_028170761.1, from coordinate 28,358 downwards.
ATTTCGTGACAGTTGGGAACTAGGCTACACTGGCACACCTACTTCCAGTGAATGGCGCTAAGCTAGGCTAACAGTGCGGCTGTTCCCTAAAGCCCTTCCCATAGTCGAGTGGACCGTACACGGAGCAGACTCCCGCGGGCTCAAAGCTGACCCAAAGGGTACTCAAAGCAGACCCAAAGCAGAGTCCAAGTGCGAAGCTCCTATTTTCTGACGCGCGGACGTCCGCGGTGCCCACTTGGTGGGGTCACACAAAACGCTGCTTGGCGTTTTGATTGACATCGAACTGCATTTAATGTGACGCCGATCTGCATTTTACTCTGACCACTCGCTCCGTGCCAAGAGAGAGTAGGGCTTGAGATGTTTGAATGGCTTTTCTAAATGAAGTGTGTAAAACTGCCCGTTTCATTATCGAAATATTGGAAAACGGAGATAACATACTCTTTATTTTGACATCGGATGACGACGACGACATGATAGAAGTTGAACAGCGTGGGGAAAATTGTGTAAACTGGTCCGCGAGACATCGGAAATTGGTCCGCGGAGGTCCGCTCGACTATGAAAGCTCAAAGAGTCCAGTGGACCTCCGCAGAGTCCAGTCCGTGTACAGTCCGCTCGACTATGGGAGCACCTTAAGCCTAATGCACGCACAGAGAAGAACAGGGTATGTATCTGCTCGTCTAACCCCAGGGTCGGTGTCTAATAAGCTAATTTCCTAAAAAGTTGGCATGTTCCTTTAAGGCTGAAATTAGGATTATTGTTTTTAAATAATCTTTTTTACGAATGGACTACATTTCCCAAGAAGGTGTCACAACTGCTAGCTAGTTTAGCTTATTTTCATTTGGAGATTTATTTAGTCACCACTACAATAGGGTCCAGCTGAGGTTCGACTAGCCACCTAGCTATGGTGAATATGACACTGACATGGCTACAGCTTGTAGTATGATGATCAACTAAGTAGTAGACTCACTATATAGTATAACTATATCTATAAGTAGAGTTGACTCATTATTCTTTGAGTGGAATAAATGTTGTTCACTGCAGAATATCGCCATTGTAAAGTACAGGAGTCTTTGAACAAGGCGCCACTCAAACTGTCGACTGACCGAGTGGAGGGTGGGACATGACTGAATTTGGTCGTTAAAGAACCCAGGACGCCTATCGCAAAGGGTTCCCCCGACGTTCCTGGCCAAATTCCCAATCAGGTCTCTGACATCAAGGCCACCTAATCATCCCTTCCCCTTAATTGGCTGACGTCAATCCCTGTCTCCTGAGCCGTTCAGCCATTGTGTAGTGTGATGTGTGGCTCAGGAGGTAGAGCAGTCGTCTGGCAATCCGGAGGTTCCCGGTTCGATTCCTGCTCCTCCTGGGCAGCGTGTCGATGTGTCCTTGAGCAAGACACTTAACCCCTAATTGCTCCCGATGAGCAGGTTGGCACCTTGCACGGTCGCCTACGCCGTCGGTGTGTGAATGTGTGAGTGAATGGGTAAAATGTGAGTAACAAATTGTAAAGCACTTTGGATAAAAGCGCTGTATAAAAAAGCAGCCATTTACCATTTACCATGTGTGCCGGGTGCCAGTGTATGGTAGCCATTGAGCCTGCGTAGCCAGTGGTGGTGAAGGAGGCCATTTCCACCCTACATTGTAAAGCGCTTTGAGTGTATATAAGCGCTATATAAATGCGTGGGCGTATGGGCGTAGTGGGCAAGGCGCTCGCCACGAAATCTGGAGACGCTGGGCTTGCCTGTTCGAGCCCAGCGCTCCACATTTGCTTTCAGTTTAGCTGGTCGTCCGTACTAATACACATTGGCCGTATTAGGGGGTGGGTAACTGATGGGTGGGGATCGGGCGTTGTGGACAGCGACTCCTACAGGTCGGTTGGTGCGCCTGTGCAGTAGAATCAGGAAGTGTCGGGGGCAGCGTGAGCCTCCCACGCGTTACTCCTCGCCACTGAGAGATCGAGCTGCGCAGGTGAAAAGATGCGACTGCTGTTACCTCAAGTACCGGAGGGGACTTGTGCTATGTATGACTTAGTCCACATTGCAGCCGGCTTGTGGGAGGCAAGAAACAGCGTTCGTGACAGGGGAGGGTTGAATTGGATGATATGAAATTGGGATGGGAGAAAATATAGAAAAATGGGAGAAAAAGTGGATACAAAAAAAAAAAAAAGCGCTATATAAATGCAAGTAAATAAATGAGAGGTCGCTCTTTCCATACATGCTGCTCCAATCACGACACTTGCAGAGAAACTCGCCCAGACCCTTCTTTCACTGAAAGGTGTCTCGTCAGAGCCAGACTGTTGGCCACAGAACCTGAAAGGGCAAATGTGAAAACTTTTTTTTTCACACAACGTGACAAGAATCCAGTGAAGACAGATGAGGAACTAACATTCTAAATGTCAAAGTCTCCCTTTATTAAAAGACCACCAGTCTTTTTATATTTGGGGGGCGTTCCAGGTGTTGGAAGAACCTTCAGCTTCAGAGTCAGTCGGAGGGCGTTCCAGGTGTTGGAAGAACCTTCAGCTGCAGAGTCAGTCGGAGGGCGTTCCAGGTGTTGGAAGAACCTTCAGCCTCAGAGTCGGTCGGAGGGCGTTCCAGGTGTTGGAAGAACCTTCAGCCTCAGAGTCAGTCGGAGGACGTTCCAGGTGTTGGAAGAACCTTCAGCTTCAGAGTCAGTCGGAGGGCGTTCCAGGTGTTGGAAGAACCTTCAGCTGCAGAGTCAGTCGGAGGGCGTTCCAGGTGTTGGAAGAACCTTCAGCTGCAGAGTCAGTCGGAGGGCGTTCCAGGTGTTGGAAGAACCTTCAGCTTCAGAGTCAGTCGGAGGACGTTCCAGGTGTTGGAAGAACCTTCAGCTTCAGAGTCAGTCGGAGGGCGTTCCAGGTGTTGGAAGAACCTTCAGCTTCAGAGTCAGTCGGAGGGCGCTCCAGGTGTTGGAAGAACCTTCAGCTTCAGAGTCAGTCGGAGGGCGTTCCAGGTGTTGGAAGAACCTTCAGCTGCAGAGTCAGTCGGAGGGTGTTCCAGGTGTTGGAAGAACCTTCAGCTGCAGAGTCAGTCGGAGGGCGTTCCAGGTGTTGGAAGAACCTTCAGCTTCAGAGTCAGTCGGAGGACGTTCCAGGTGTTGGAAGAACCTTCAGCTTCAGAGTCAGTCGGAGGGCGTTCCAGGTGTTGGAAGAACCTTCAGAGTCAGTCGGAGGACGTTCCAGGTGTTGGAAGAACCTTCAGCTTCAGAGTCAGTCGGAGGACGCTCCAGGTGTTGGAAGAACCTTCAGCTTCAGAGTCAGTCGGAGGACGCTCCAGGTGTTGGAAGAACCTTCAGCTTCAGAGTCAGTCGGAGGGCGCTCCAGGTGTTGGAAGAACCTTCAGCTCCAGAGTCAGTCGGAGGGCGTTCCAGGTGTTGGAAGAACCTTCAGCCTCAGAGTCAGTCGGAGGACCTTCCAGGTGTTGGAAGAACCTTCAGCTTCAGAGTCAGTCGGAGGGCGTTCCAGGTGTTGGAAGCACCTTCAGCTTCAGAGTCAGTCGGAGGGCGCTCCAGGTGTTTTAGCTCGCAGCCGGACAGCTTTCCGCTGAGCGCACTGAGAGGAAACTGGTCTCCATCTTCTCGTCTGACTCTGGGAGAAGACGGTAACCGCATTTCCCATGATGTCGGTGTGTTCCTTCAAAAGGAACATGCCAGTTCTCCCCTGACATGTGGGTTACAAGTCGATCTGTACCTCCATGTAAAAAATCAAGGCGCCTGTCTTTTTACATAATCTTTCACCGCCGATTTCTGCCGATTCACCACATGGACATAATAAACGGCACGCGAACCCGTGAGAGTCACCGACACGTCTGACTAGGAGGCCACGGCTAACATCTGAGCTACATTCATGTTCCACTTCAGGCAAATGTGGCGACTTTCTTCAGTTCCTGTTTTGACACATGTCCAGACGCAGCGGAGGCCGGTCGTCACGGTGACGCAGCGGGAAATAACTTCCAAATGTTTCAGCGGAGATTATGAACAAAGAATGACTCGGAAAACACATGTCAAAAAGACTGGTGGTCCTTTAAGAAGAATGACTCGGAACCCACATGTCAAAAAGACTGATGGTCTTTTAATAAAGGGAGACTTTGACATTTATTTTTTTAGCTGATTTTTGTATTGTTTATTCTAGGGTTGTGTAACGATGCGACCTCACAACGATTCGATTCGATTACGATTATTCAGGCAACGATTCAATGCATCGTGAAATCTCTTCATTTGACCACGATTCGAGTCGATACATTTTTGATACATTTTCTATCCGTTAATTCCCCCAAAATATTTTGAATACACAAATGTGGCTGCAGGGGGAACTGATTCACTCAGCATGAATGAACTATAGGCCAATAAAAACAATACACAAAAAAAAACATAAAAATAATTAAAAAAAATATATTTCGATTATAATCTATTCTAACATATTCAAATCGATGCATCGATTCTAACACATTAGATGCATCGTTACACCCCTAGTTTATTCTTATTCATTGTGCCTATATGTATGCAATTGCTGATAAACTGTGTCTTGTTCTATACGCTGTAAATGAGGGTAAAACCTCCGGGTCTTTGGAGTTGAACTGAAGGTATGAAATGAATGGAAGCAGATAGGGACCACTAGCCTAGCTTAAAACTCAACCGACAGACAGCTAGGCTAGCTGGGTCCGTATCCGCTTCCACTCATTTGTGCCAAGCGTGTGCGTGTGCTTGCGTGTGCATGTGTGTGTGTGTGTGTGTGTGTGTGTGTGAAGGGTTGACCGGGTCGTGACTTGTGGAGCCTCACTGCTCTCTCTTTCGGGCCAATTTGCACAAGCAGGCAGGAGGAGGAGAGGCCTGCTCCTGTTACACTGCATGTCAAGACAACTTTCACCAGCACTCATCACCAAGGACACTCACACACACACACACACACACACACACACTCACAGACACACACACACTCTCACACACACACTCTCACACACACACACACACACAGACAGACAGACAGACACACACTCACACACACTCACACACACACACACACACACACACACACACACACACACACACACACACACACACACACACACACACACAGACACACTCACACTCGTCTGTCATTGTGTGTAAACTAGTTTCTCATCGTTGATTCACCTGGATTCCATCTTTCTTTCTAGTGATTAAGTTTTTTTCTCACCGATACTTCACTCACTCACTCACTCACTCACTCACTCACTCACTCACTCACTCACTCACTCACTCACTCACTCACTCACTCACTCACATACGTGTCATACACTTACACACATCCATGCTCACTAGAAAGAAAGAGAGAAGGTGTCTGTGTGCGAGCATGGATGTGTATTTGTGTGTGTGTGTGTGTGTGTGTGTGTGGGGGGGGGGGGGTGTATGGAAAGTATATCTTCCTGTAATCTGTAATGTGTGCATGTTGCTGGAATGCAGTGTGTGTGTGTGTGTGTTAGTGTGAATACATGTATATGACACGTGAGTGAGTGAGTGAGTGAGTGAGTGAGTGAGTGAGTGAGTGAGTGAGTGAGTGAGTGAGTGAGTGAGTGAGTGAGTGAGTGAGTGAGTGAGTGAGTGAGTGAGGGTCTAAAACTCAGAGCAATGTGGTAAAAAAATCAAAATTATGATATTGTGATATTTTTGTTTGATGGTATAGCTGATGTGTAATTGAATCTTTCCAGTGCAAATTGCAGCATGAAATTGTCATTCATATTTTTAAAACCCAATTTCTATCCCAAGATCTTGATCCACTTCTTAGATAAACATAAAGAACACAACACTGATGACTGTATGGACTAATGTGAGCCGTATGCATGCCCGCCTCTCTTGGCTTAACGTTGAAAATAGATTGTCTTTTAATACACTTGTGCTGTTCAAGTTGGTCATGAGCAGTAAAACTCCTGTTTTATACATAAACAGATTGTTTTTAGTAATACTGTGCACGAGCATTACACTAGAGGTTCCAGTAGTGGGCAGCTTGACTTACCAGGTCCAAAAACCAACGCTTTACGGAGATATTTTATTTTTAGATCATTAACTCTTTGGAATAACCGGCCTCAAAACCTCTGCTGCATTTACAGTAGATTCACTTTTAAAAATAATCTTAAATTGTATTTAACACTGTAAAGTATTTTGTTTTGTTTTCTGGTTCTGTGCTTGCATGTCATTTTAGCGATATTAATTGTTAGTTTCATTATGCATTGTGTGTTGAGTACTGACTTTTAATCATTTTGTTTTGCAATAATAATTGTTTTTGTATTTTTTTTTTTTTTTTTTTTTGACCCCAGGGAGACTAGCTGGTTGATAAAATCAAATCCATATATACGGTATATACCTTAACACAGGCCTCTGTATACCCGACCCTAGTGTGGGTATATGAGTCTGTATGCTTGTGTTTTAAACTCACTTCAAACACTGGCATCATCGCCCCTCCTCGTCTTAATGAAGACGTGTTCTGTTCTCCCGAGTGTCAGGGATATTACTAACAGCAGGTCCTGTGTCAGCTAATTCCCCCCCCCCCCCCACCCCCCCCCCCCCCCCCCCTCCCCCCGATGCTCAGTGTTCAGATCGGGTCTACGTAATCTGATCTAGAATCCATGCTATACGCCAAAATATCAGTGCGCGTGTTGCAGGAAGAGGAAATGCCTCGGCCGCGAGGTCCTTAGCACGCACGGAATGTTTGACAAGTGAGAAGCAAGGCGTGCAGAAATGCAAGCGAGCCTCGGTCACAGCTAGTTGGTTATAGTTAACCCTCTACCACAGCTAGTTAGTTATAGTTAACCCTCTACCACAGCTAGTTGGTTATAGTTAACCCTCTGTCACAGCTAGTTAGTTATAGTTAACCCTCTGTCACAGCTAGTTGGTTATAGTTAACCCTCTGTCACAGCTAGTTGGTTATAGTTAACCCTCTGATATAGCTAGTTAGTTATAGTTAACCCTCTGTCACAGCTAGTTGGTTATAGTTAACCCTCTGTCACAGCTAGTTGGTTATAGTTAACCCTCTGTCACAGCTAGTTGGTTATAGTTAACCCTCTGATATAGCTAGTTAATTATAGTTAACCCTCTGTCACAGCTAGTTGGTTATAGTTAACCCTCTGTCACAGCTAGTTGGTTATAGTTAACCCTCTGTCACAGCTAGTTAGTTATAGTTAACCCTCGGTCACAGCTAGTTGGTTATAGTTAACCCTCTGTCACAGCTAGTTAGTTATAGTTAACCCTCTGTCACAGCTAGTTAGTTATAGTTAACCCTCTGTCACAGCTAGTTGGTTATAGTTAACCCTCTGTCACAGCTAGTTAGTTATAGTTAACCCTCTGTCACAGCTAGTTAGTTATAGTTAACCCTCTGTCACAGCTAGTTAGTTATAGTTAACCCTCTGTCACAGCTAGTTAGTTATAGTTAACCCTCTGTCACAGCTAGTTAGTTATAGTTAACCCTCTGCTATAGCTAGTTAGTTATAGTTAACGTTCTACCACAGCTAGTTAGTTATAGTTAACCCTCTACCACAGCTAGTTAGTTATAGTTAACCCTCTGCTATAGCTAGTTAGTTATAGTTAACGTTCTACCACAGCTAGTTAGTTATAGTTAACCCTCTGCCACAGCTAGTTAGTTATAGTTAACCCTCTGTCACAGCTAGTTTAAATGTTACCGGATGCCTGAGTAGCTAACACTGGACTAATGTGGTCTCTCCTCTTGGTTCTAGTTAGTAGCCTAGCTGCAGAGTAGCTAACACTGGACTGATGTGGTGTATCCTCTTGGTTCTAGTTAATAGCCTAGCTGCAGAGTAGCTAACACTGGGCTGATGTGGTCTCTCCTCTTGGTTCTAGTTAATAGCCTAGCTGCAGAGTAGCTAACACTGGACTGATGTGGTCTCTCCTCTTGGTTCTAGTTAGTAGCCTAGCTGCAGAGTAGCTAACACTGGACTGATGTGGTCTCTCCTCTTGGTTCTAGTTAGTAGCCTAGCTGCAGAGTAGCTAACACTGGACTGATGTGGTCTCTCCTCTTGGTTCTAGTTAGTAGCCTAGCTGCAGAGTAGCTAACACTGGACTGATGTGCTCTCTCCTCTTGGTTGTAGTTAATAGCCTAGCTGCAGAGTAGCTAACACTGGACTGATGTGGTCTCTCCTCTTGGTTCTAGTTAATAGCCTAGCTGCAGAGTAGCTAACACTGGACTGATGTGGTCTCCCTCTTGGTTCTAGTTAGTAGCCTAGCTGCAGAGTAGCTAACACTGGACTGATGTGGTCTCTCATCTAGGTTCTAGTTAGTAGCCTAGCTGCAGAGTAGCTAACACTGGGCTGATGTGGTCTCTCCTCTTGGTTCTAGTTAATAGCCTAGCTGCAGAGTAGCTAACACTGGACTGATGTGGTCTCTCCTCTTGGTTCTAGTTAGTAGCCTAGCTGCAGAGTAGCTAACACTGGGCTGATGTGGTCTCTCCTCTTGGTTCTAGTTAGTAGCCTAGCTGCAGAGTAGCTAACACTGGACTGATGTGGTCTCTCCTCTTGGTTCTAGTTAGTAGCCTAGCTGCAGAGTAGCTAACACTGGGCTGATGTGGTCTCTCCTCTTGGTTCTAGTTAGTAGCCTAGCTGCAGAGTAGCTAACACTGGACTGATGTGGTCTCTCCTCTTGGTTCTAGTTAATAGCCTAGCTGTAGAGTTTTGATGTCTTTCTGTGGTTAATGTATCAAATGTCCTCTGCTTTGACCCGTCTCCCTCAGGGCCTGACCGGGTGCGTCAGCTGGCAAAAAACACGGCATATTTCCGGGCGCGGCTGCTGGAACTCGGCTTCATCATCTACGGCAACCACGAGTCTCCCGTCGTGCCCATGATGCTCTACATGCCGGCCAAGATAGCGTGAGCCCCCTCCTTCTGTTCCCGCCTAATTTATTAACTGTACAACTATTTAACACGGTCTCAGAAAAAACGTAAATAAAGTACTAATCGACCACGAGAAGAAGAAAAAGGGTACATAATGTATGTTATATTATAGCCATAATTTATATATAACTGTACATTTTGTGTCTGCGAAAGTCCAAAACCAAACGGCGCAACTGGGAGTCGAACCAACAATGATCTCACCACTAGACTAAGACACCCACCCACCCTGATACAAACACAGCTCTCACCACTAGACTAAGACACCCACCCACCCTGATACAAACACAGCTCTCACCACTAGACCAAGACACCCACCCTGATACAAACACAGCTCTCGCCACTAGACCAAGACACCCACCCTGATACAAACACAGCTCTCACCACTAGACCAAGACACCCACCCTGATACAAACACAGCTCTCGCCACTAGACCAAGACACCCACCCTGATACAAACACAGCTCTCACCACTAGACTAAGACACCCACCCTGATACAAACACAGCTCTCGCCACTAGACCAAGACACCCACCCTGATACAAACACAGCTCTCACCACTAGACTAAGACACCCACCCTGATACAAACACAGCTCTCACCACTAGACTAAGACACCCACCCTGATACAAACACAGCTCTCACCACTAGACTAAGACACCCACCCTGATACAAACACAGCTCTCACCACTAGACTAAGAGACCCACCCTGATACAAACACAGCTCTCACCACTAAACTAAGACACCCACCCACCCTGATACAAACATAGCTCTCACCACTAGACTAAGACACCCACCCTGATACAAACACAGCTCTCACCACTAGACTAAGACACCCACCCTGATACAAACACAGCTCTCACCACTAGACTAAGACACCCACCCTGATACAAACACAGCTCTCACCACTAGACTAAGACACCCACCCTGATACAAACACAGCTCTTTATTTACATGTTTTAAGCGAGATCGAGCTGAACTATTTGACGTACGGATGTCTTACCTGTTGTGTTTCCACCCCTCCTCCTCCTCATCCCCCCCTCCTCCTCCTCTCCTCCACCCCCCCTCCTCCTGCTCCGCCCCTCTCCTCCTGCTCCGCCCCTCCTGCTCTTGCTCCGCCCCCTCCAGGGCGTTCGGCAGAGAGATGCTGAAGAGGAACATCGGGGTGGTAGTGGTCGGCTTCCCCGCGACGCCCATCATCGAGTCGCGAGCGCGCTTCTGCATCTCCGCCTCCCACACCAGAGACATGCTCGACTACGTGAGTGCTGCTTCCTCCTCCTGCCAGTTAATAATAATAATAATAATAATTCATTTTATTTGTAAAGCGCTTCTCAAGAACCCGAAGTCGCTGACATTAGGCGGGAAAACAGAGAAAAACAAAGAAACAAAAGGAACATGAGACCACGGGGGAAACAGGGAAACAGCATGAGATACACAGAAACATAGAGCCACAGTATCACATTAACAAACAACAACACATCAACATGGTCCCTGATGAACAAGACCAACAGTATCACATTAACAACAATACATCAAGTAATAATAATAATAATAATAATAATAATAATAATAATAATAATAATAATAATAATAATAATAATAATAATAATAATAATAATAATAATAATAATAATAATAATAATAATAATAATAATAAACTTTATTTGTATAGCACCTTTCATACAGAAACTGCAGCTCAAAGTGCTTCACAACAGAAAAAGGACATAAAATTAGCACACATATTAGTGCAGAGACATATAAAATCACAGTTTTTCACATTAGGATCTAACAATCCCAACAGGCCACCTTGTTTATGGTTTGATTCAAATACATGGACAAAATTAAATAAAAGGAGCTATGAGTTATGTCGTCACGGCTAGCCATGTTTATCTGGTTTATGTGCACCTGGAGAGAGCTTGGAGGTCGGAAGTTGGGATTTTCAACTGGGAAATCAGTTTTGAGTTGTCCGGAACGCAGCATAAACCCCCAGCCCCCCCCCCCCCCATCACTGTTGCTCGATGGGAAGCAAAGATAACAGAGTGGACTTGTGCTACTAATCAGGGGAACAGTGTGGGGCTGAGCCCAAACGTTCGGACCTTCGTTTGTTACGTTGGCATTCCCCCCCAAAGAAAGTATTGATAAATTAATGTTGAACGCACCTGATTGGATAAATGACATGCTGGTGCTCTAGGGCGACATCTAGAGGCTGGATGTGATCTATAGCACATCTTAACACATTCACGGCCAGCCATTAGATGGGCCCCATTCTAGGAAGGCCAGCGTTCCCATAACAAACCTTCACTGTGCATCACGTTGTTTGTAGAGCTAAATCTATATTTTATATTATAGCTATGTATCCAATGTCATTGTCAATTGACAGTATGAACCTTCCGTTCAATATGCCATAAAGAAATAATTTTTTCATCAATACGTTCCCGTTTTATACCGTGATGAATATGAGCGTTATATCGGAATGATCTTGGATCATTCCTGCAAGGCTAGTTATAAGGCGCTAAGCTAATAACGTTGACTCGATTGGCGTTTCGTCCCTACACACGACACAGTTAAAAATCCAAATGCATTTGATCGGTATTATGTTCCACTATGAATGCATGAAAGGGGGGGGAGTCGTTTCTGATTATTGATTACCAATAACGGCATTCGTTATTGCAACATCATAAGCTGACCGGGTGGATGGCTATGAGAACAAGGCACGATCAGACTGAAATTGACGTCAAATTGCTCTTACCTGTGGCCGGTTGGATTCCAAAAATTATTTTCCAGTTACTTGATCGCCATCTGGTAGATCGATATGTCCATTGGCCGATGCTTTATTCCTTTACTGCATAATGAATTCGGCGTCGCAAAAAGTATTCCAGGCTATCGGGTGAAGCCCTCCCTTCACACTAACAAAAAAGTCAGCCGGAAGCGTAAAAAAGGTGACACCAAGTGTGCAACAGGGGAAACTGCATTCTCGAGACAGCGCCAATACCAGGATATGGCCGGTACTGCACTTTCCGAGTCTTAATATGCCTTTTCCAGCCAAAATACAGCTCTGTGACATTGAATAGGATATTAAAATTGAATAAAAGAAAAAAATAGTTAAAAACGTATATATACGTGAATGGCCGGACATGTGTTAAGGCTCATTTTCATTGTTTACAACTTTGGTACCTTTCCCCCCCCCGAGCCAAACCAAGCTGAGTAGTGTAATCTATAAGGAGAGGTTCTGTAGTATAATCTATAAGGAGAGGTTCTGTAGTATAATCTATAAGTAGAGGTCTGTAGTATAATCTATAAGGAGAGTTTCTGTAGTATAATCTATAAGGAGAGTTTCTGTAGTATAATCTATAAGTAGAGGTCTGTAGTATAATCTATAAGGAGAGTTTCTGTAGTATAATCTATAAGGAGAGTTTCTGTAGTATAATCTATAAGTAGAGGTCTGTAGTATAATCTATAAGTAGAGGTCTGTAGTATAATCTATAAGGAGAGTTTCTGTAGTATAATCTATAAGTAGAGGTCTGTAGTATAATCTATAAGGAGAGTTTCTGTAGTATAATCTATAAGTAGAGGTCTGTAGTATAATCTATAAGTAGAGGTCTGTAGTATAATCTATAAGTAGAGGTCTGTAGTATAATCTATAAATAGAGGTCTGTAGTATAATCTATAAGGAGAGTTTCTGTAGTATAATCTATAAGGAGAGGTTCTGTAGTATAATCTATAAGTAGAGGTCTGTAGTATAATCTATAAATAGAGGTCTGTAGTATAATCTATAAATAGAGGTCTGTAGTATAATCTATAAGGAGAGTTTCTGTAGTATAATCTATAAGTAGAGGTCTGTAGTATAATCTATAAGGAGAGTTTCTGTAGTATAATCTATAAATAGAGGTCTGTAGTATAATCTATAAGTAGAGGTCTGTCGTATAATCTATAAGGAGAGTTTCTGTAGTATAATCTATAAGTAGAGGTCTGTAGTATAATCTATAAGTAGAGGTCTGTAGTATAATCTATAAGGAGAGTTTCTGTAGTATAATCTATAAGTAGAGGTCTGTAGTATAATCTATAAGTAGAGGTCTGTCGTATAATCTATAAGTAGAGGTCTGTCGTATAATCTATAAGGAGAGTTTCTGTAGTATAATCTATAAGTAGAGGTCTGTAGTATAATCTATAAGGAGAGGTCTGTCGTATAATCTATAAGGAGAGTTTCTGTAGTATAATCTATAAGTAGAGGTCTGTCGTATAATCTATAAGGAGAGGTTCTGTAGTATAATCTATAAGTAGAGGTCTGTAGTATAATCTATAAGGAGAGGTCTGTCGTATAATCTATAAGGAGAGTTTCTGTAGTATAATCTATAAGTAGAGGTCTGTAGTATAATCTATAAGGAGAGGTTCTGTAGTATAATCTATAAGGAGAGGTTCTGTAGTATAATCTATAAGGAGAGTTTCTGTAGTATAATCTATAAGTAGAGGTCTGTCGTATAATCTATAAGGAGAGGTTCTGTAGTATAATCTATAAGTAGAGGTCTGTAGTATAATCTATAAATAGAGGTCTGTAGTATAATCTATAAGGAGAGGTTCTGTAGTATAATCTATAAGGAGAGGTTCTGTAGTATAATCTATAAGGAGAGGTTCTGTAGTATAATCTATAAGTAGAGGTCTGTAGTATAATCTATAAGTAGAGGTCTGTAGTATAATCTATAAGTAGAGGTCTGTAGTATAATCTATAAGGAGAGTTTCTGTAGTATAATCTATAAGGAGAGTTTCTGTAGTATAATCTATAAGTAGAGGTTCTGTAGTATAATCTATAAATAGAGGTCTGTAGTGTAATCTATAAGTAGAGGTCTGTAGTATAATCTATAAGTAGAGGTCTGTAGTATAATCTATAAGTAGAGGTTCTGTAGTATAATCTATAAGGAGAGGTTCTGTAGTATAATCTATAAGGAGAGGTTCTGTAGTATAATCTATAAATAGAGGTCTGTCGTATAATCTATAAGTAGAGGTCTGTAGTATAATCTATAAGGAGAGGTTCTGTAGTATAATCTATAAGGAGAGTTTCTGTAGTATAATCTATAAGGAGAGTTTCTGTAGTATAATCTATAAGGAGAGGTTCTGTAGTATAATCTATAAGGAGAGGTCTGTAGTATAATCTATAAGTAGAGGTTCTGTAGTATAATCTATAAGTAGAGGTCTGTAGTATAATCTATAAGGAGAGGTTCTGTAGTATAATCTATAAGGAGAGGTCTGTCGTATAATCTATAAGTAGAGGTCTGTAGTATAATCTATAAGTAGAGGTCTGTAGTATAATCTATAAGTAGAGGTCTGTAGTGTAATCTATAAGGAGAGTTTCTGTAGTATAATCTATAAGTAGAGGTCTGTAGTATAATCTATAAGTAGAGGTCTGTAGTGTAATCTATAAGTAGAGGTCTGTCGTATAATCTATAAGTAGAGGTCTGTAGTATAATCTATAAATAGAGGTCTGTAGTATAATCTATAAATAGAGGTCTGTAGTATAATCTATAAGGAGAGTTTCTGTAGTATAATCTATAAGGAGAGGTTCTGTAGTATAATCTATAAGGAGAGTTTCTGTAGTATAATCTATAAGGAGAGGTTCTGTAGTATAATCTATAAGGAGAGTTTCTGTAGTATAATCTATAAGTAGAGGTCTGTAGTATAATCTATAAGTAGAGGTCTGTCGTATAATCTATAAGTAGAGGTCTGTAGTATAATCTATAAGGAGAGTTTCTGTAGTATAATCTATAAGGAGAGGTTCTGTAGTATAATCTATAAGGAGAGTTTCTGTAGTATAATCTATAAGTAGAGGTCTGTAGTATAATCTATAAGTAGAGGTCTGTCGTATAATCTATAAGTAGAGGTCTGTAGTATAATCTATAAGTAGAGGTCTGTAGTATAATCTATAAGTAGAGGTCTGTAGTATAATCTATAAGGAGAGTTTCTGTAGTATAATCTATAAGTAGAGGTCTGTAGTATAATCTATAAGGAGAGTTTCTGTAGTATAATCTATAAGTAGAGTTTCTGTAGTATAATCTATAAGTAGAGGTCTGTAGTATAATCTATAAGTAGAGGTCTGTAGTATAATCTATAAGTAGAGGTCTGTAGTATAATCTATAAGTAGAGGTCTGTCGTATAATCTATAAGTAGAGGTCTGTAGTATAATCTATAAGTAGAGGTCTGTCGTATAATCTATAAGGAGAGGTCTGTAGTATAATCTATAAGGAGAGTTTCTGTAGTATAATCTATAAATAGAGGTCTGTAGTATAATCTATAAGGAGAGTTTCTGTAGTATAATCTATAAGTAGAGGTCTGTAGTATAATCTATAAGGAGAGTTTCTGTAGTATAATCTATAAGTAGAGGTCTGTAGTATAATCTATAAGTAGAGGTCTGTAGTATAATCTATAAGTAGAGGTCTGTAGTATAATCTATAAGGAGAGGTCTGTAGTATAATCTATAAATAGAGGTCTGTAGTATAATCTATAAGGAGAGTTTCTGTAGTATAATCTATAAGGAGAGGTTCTGTAGTATAATCTATAAGTAGAGGTCTGTAGTATAATCTATAAATAGAGGTCTGTAGTATAATCTATAAATAGAGGTCTGTAGTATAATCTATAAGGAGAGTTTCTGTAGTATAATCTATAAGTAGAGGTCTGTAGTATAATCTATAAGGAGAGTTTCTGTAGTATAATCTATAAATAGAGGTCTGTAGTATAATCTATAAGTAGAGGTCTGTCGTATAATCTATAAGGAGAGTTTCTGTAGTATAATCTATAAATAGAGGTCTGTAGTATAATCTATAAGGAGAGGTTCTGTAGTATAATCTATAAGGAGAGTTTCTGTAGTATAATCTATAAGGAGAGGTTCTGTAGTATAATCTATAAGTAGAGGTCTGTAGTATAATCTATAAATAGAGGTCTGTAGTATAATCTATAAATAGAGGTCTGTAGTATAATCTATAAGGAGAGTTTCTGTAGTATAATCTATAAGTAGAGGTCTGTAGTATAATCTATAAGGAGAGTTTCTGTAGTATAATCTATAAATAGAGGTCTGTAGTATAATCTATAAGTAGAGGTCTGTCGTATAATCTATAAGGAGAGTTTCTGTAGTATAATCTATAAGTAGAGGTCTGTAGTATAATCTATAAGTAGAGGTCTGTAGTATAATCTATAAGGAGAGTTTCTGTAGTATAATCTATAAGTAGAGGTCTGTAGTATAATCTATAAGTAGAGGTCTGTCGTATAATCTATAAGTAGAGGTCTGTCGTATAATCTATAAGGAGAGTTTCTGTAGTATAATCTATAAGTAGAGGTCTGTAGTATAATCTATAAGGAGAGGTCTGTCGTATAATCTATAAGGAGAGTTTCTGTAGTATAATCTATAAGTAGAGGTCTGTCGTATAATCTATAAGGAGAGGTTCTGTAGTATAATCTATAAGTAGAGGTCTGTAGTATAATCTATAAGGAGAGGTCTGTCGTATAATCTATAAGGAGAGTTTCTGTAGTATAATCTATAAGTAGAGGTCTGTAGTATAATCTATAAGGAGAGGTTCTGTAGTATAATCTATAAGGAGAGGTTCTGTAGTATAATCTATAAGGAGAGTTTCTGTAGTATAATCTATAAGTAGAGGTCTGTCGTATAATCTATAAGGAGAGGTTCTGTAGTATAATCTATAAGTAGAGGTCTGTAGTATAATCTATAAATAGAGGTCTGTAGTATAATCTATAAGGAGAGGTTCTGTAGTATAATCTATAAGGAGAGGTTCTGTAGTATAATCTATAAGGAGAGGTTCTGTAGTATAATCTATAAGTAGAGGTCTGTAGTATAATCTATAAGTAGAGGTCTGTAGTATAATCTATAAGTAGAGGTCTGTAGTATAATCTATAAGGAGAGTTTCTGTAGTATAATCTATAAGGAGAGTTTCTGTAGTATAATCTATAAGTAGAGGTTCTGTAGTATAATCTATAAGTAGAGGTCTGTAGTGTAATCTATAAGTAGAGGTCTGTAGTATAATCTATAAGTAGAGGTCTGTAGTATAATCTATAAGTAGAGGTTCTGTAGTATAATCTATAAGGAGAGGTTCTGTAGTATAATCTATAAGGAGAGGTTCTGTAGTATAATCTATAAATAGAGGTCTGTCGTATAATCTATAAGTAGAGGTCTGTAGTATAATCTATAAGGAGAGGTTCTGTAGTATAATCTATAAGGAGAGTTTCTGTAGTATAATCTATAAGGAGAGTTTCTGTAGTATAATCTATAAGGAGAGGTTCTGTAGTATAATCTATAAGTAGAGGTTCTGTAGTATAATCTATAAGTAGAGGTCTGTAGTATAATCTATAAGGAGAGGTTCTGTAGTATAATCTATAAGGAGAGGTTCTGTAGTATAATCTATAAGGAGAGGTCTGTAGTATAATCTATAAGGAGAGTTTCTGTAGTATAATCTATAAGGAGAGGTTCTGTAGTATAATCTATAAGTAGAGGTTCTGTAGTATAATCTATAAGGAGAGGTTCTGTAGTATAATCTATAAGGAGAGTTTCTGTAGTATAATCTATAAGTAGAGGTCTGTCGTATAATCTATAAGTAGAGGTCTGTAGTATAATCTATAAGTAGAGGTCTGTAGTATAATCTATAAGGAGAGTTTCTGTAGTATAATCTATAAGTAGAGGTCTGTAGTATAATCTATAAGGAGAGTTTCTGTAGTATAATCTATAAGTAGAGTTTCTGTAGTATAATCTATAAGTAGAGGTCTGTAGTATAATCTATAAGTAGAGGTCTGTAGTATAATCTATAAGTAGAGGTCTGTAGTATAATCTATAAGTAGAGGTCTGTAGTATAATCTATAAGTAGAGGTCTGTAGTATAATCTATAAGTAGAGGTCTGTAGTATAATCTATAAGTAGAGGTCTGTAGTATAATCTATAAGTAGAGGTTCTGTAGTATAATCTATAAGTAGAGGTCTGTAGTATAATCTATAAGTAGAGGTCTGTAGTATAATCTATAAGGAGAGTTTCTGTAGTATAATCTATAAGTAGAGGTCTGTAGTATAATCTATAAGGAGAGTTTCTGTAGTATAATCTATAAGTAGAGTTTCTGTAGTATAATCTATAAGTAGAGGTCTGTAGTATAATCTATAAGTAGAGGTCTGTAGTATAATCTATAAGTAGAGGTCTGTAGTATAATCTATAAGTAGAGGTCTGTCGTATAATCTATAAGTAGAGGTCTGTAGTATAATCTATAAGTAGAGGTCTGTCGTATAATCTATAAGGAGAGGTCTGTAGTATAATCTATAAGGAGAGTTTCTGTAGTATAATCTATAAGTAGAGGTCTGTAGTATAATCTATAAGGAGAGTTTCTGTAGTATAATCTATAAGTAGAGGTCTGTAGTATAATCTATAAGGAGAGTTTCTGTAGTATAATCTATAAGTAGAGGTCTGTAGTATAATCTATAAGTAGAGGTCTGTA
>NW_028170761.1:0-5000 GCF_963971535.1 Notolepis coatsorum | reverse complement strand
TTTAATGTCTTAACTCATTGACTGCCACGCTGTTTTCCCATCTTTACTCCCTAGCGTCAGCGCTATTGACCATTTTCATGATGTTTGCGGACCCATCGTATATATTCTATATTATAGCTATGGAGACAATAGTATGGCTCATTTGACAGGCACTATTTATAGTCCAACATGGACAAACCAGTTAATTTCTACATACTTTAGCGTATTCCACGCTAAACATCGGCCCGTTTAAAAAGAATCCAGTCTTGTTTTCTAGATAGTGAGATATGAGGTGTTATATTTATATCCGCAAATCGTTCGGGTTGCCCGCCTGAAACCTATATTATTTCCAAATCAAAGGTATATACCATATATAGATGTTTCTTCACAAAATCATCAAGGGGGGGGGGGGGTGGGGGGGGGGGGGGGGGGGGTCATTTTACGAAGCTGCGATCGTTACCAAAAGCATGTTTTAGGTTAGGTAAAATACGACGCTGTGATCAATACAAAAGCATGTTTTAGGTTCGGTAAAATAGACCTAAAATAGACCTTACCTTAGTCAGAAGGTACTCCTAAATGAATAATCCCAGTAGTAGTTCCATAGCGATCGCCATTACTCATGTGCATTGGGCCTGGCCTATAATACGGGAAACAATAGGTTCCAGGCGAGCAGATCTCTGTGTGCTGATTCACTTTGAGGGGGAAGGGATTCCTGCAGCCAGAGGTACCGAGGCACTGAAAGACACCTTAGAGACCCAGTTCAGAAGGTATAGGCCACCTGCCACCCGTCTGGATTCGATCGTCGTTGTTGACAAGTCGTCTTTTCGGCCTCTTCGCTATATTTTCCGTGCCTCACCGTGTTAAAAACACTCAGCCTAATAACGGCGCTAGCTTGTTGTTCCGTCTAGGTGTCCTGGGTGACTGGTGGTGGAGTGTGCTTCGAATGTTACAAGTAGCTATAAACGGTGTCGTGCGCTTCCGCGCGTCGTTTTTCTGCCCCCCCCCCCTTTCCCAGACGTACCGGTTTGAGAGTAGAGACGCGTCCCGCGCACACGTGTCACATTTTACAAAAAGGCGCATGTTCCTCAGTGCAAGCACTACTGACTAGCGTTGTCGGGCGGCCCTCGTACCTGCGCAGGTACAGCTGGAATTAGCCGCTGAAGCTGCTTGTCGACCAAAAAAGAGAAGGCGCTCGACCTGTTAACGCCGTACACTCGGTTTTTGTAGTATATAGAAAATTGTATGTTTAAAAAAAAATGCCTAAATTCATTCCAAGTTTGAAGTAACATGTGTATTTTTTGGGACAAGGGAGTTTTTTTTCGTTGTTACATTTAATCTTTTTCTCTTTTTTAATTTTAAATGTTTTAACATTTTGTTTATCCTTAACTGTAAATGGGAGATGTTCCTTAAAGTGTGCTGAAAAGCTATGGGGGCGGGAGAGATTTAAATATAATAATAGAGCTTTGAAGAAAAGGCTAAATCTATTTAGTTTTATTGTACAAAAACATTATAATAAAAAAAAAAAAAAAACTTGAATGATCGTCGTCATTCGGCTCCCTATTTTTAGAGGTGGAATATATATATTAGAACGTCTAATTTGTATATTTATATTTTTCTTGTTTGCACACAGGGAAACCCTAAAATTATACCGATGGCGTAAAAAAAAAAAAATAATTTTAATATCAACGTGTTGTGACGTCTAACACAAGACTGTGTGGACTAATGTCTGAATCACTGATGTTTGACCAAATAGGGGGGCGGGATTTGGTCATTCATCCAATGATACGCTGTCCTCCAGAGTGACTGGCAGCCTTAGGTAAACGCGAGACACACAGAATGAGCTATTCATTGATCTGTGGTCATCTTTTTGTCTTGCAAGGTTGGCGAGTGTTCTGATGGGCACTCTATGTACAATATGTGTTCTAACATAACTTTATGATATGTTACCAATAGTGTATATAGTCGTTCTTTTATGGATCAAACGAAAAATGCACTATTTGGGCCACATGTCAGAAAAATCATTAATTTGTAATTGTCTCACTTGTGTACAGGATATCGAAAGGTCATTAAAACAATTCAACAAACCTGGTGGAATGCGTGTGTAATTTCATCTGGACACGGAAATAACGACGGAGGAAAATTGGAGGAACCTAACTTGAAAATGGTAAATAACGACAGAGGAAAATTGGTAAATGGTGCATTTATATAGCGCTTTAATCCAAAGCACATTCACTCACACATTAATAATAATAATAATTCATTTATTTTGTATAATAGCGCTTTTCAATGACCCAAAGTAGCTGACAATAGGCAAAAAACAAAGAAACATAGAATCACAGGGAAACGGAGAACAATATGAATACACAAGAACATAAAACCATAAAACCATGAGTAACGGATAACAAACACAGGAGCCGGTAGGGGAGACAGTCGGGAAGTGAGTAAGGGAAACCGGGGGGGGGGGGGCAGGAGAGAAGGTAGGGGAGGGGAAAAGGTTGGAGGAGGGTGGTTATGGGTGGGGAAGGTTGAATGCTATAGGGAGAACAGGTCGGTTTTGAGTCGGGATTTGAAGGTGGAGAGTGAGGGAGGGTCTGAGGGAGGGTGTTCCAGAGACATGTGGTTCGTTGACCCGGGTCGATAGCGGTTAGAGAGCGTGGTTCTCCGTCCCCGGGCCGAGGGGGGAGGAGGGGGGGGGGGGGGGGGTGGCTACGAGGTCAGTAGCAGAAGTCCTGTCGTCGCACCACATCCTCCCGACGCCCTCCGTGCGCCTCCTCTCCTTGCAGTCTAGCGCCACATGATCTGCCCCTATAGGCTTTCTCTCACGCCGCGGTTTCACTCGGGGGCTCCCTCCATTCTGAAGGCCCCTCCGCCCCCCTCCTGACGGGAACAGGCTATTAATAGGCGGGGAGGGGGCGAGAGTGGGTGAGAGGGGGCGAGAGAGGGGGTGAGGAGGCGAGATGGGGGGGCGAAAGGGTGAGGAGGCGAGATGGGGGGGCGAGAGGGGGCGAGAGTGGGGAAGAGGGGGGGCGAGAGTGGGGAAGAGGGGGGGGCGAGGGGGTGAGGAGGCGAGAGGGTGAGAGAGGGGGCGAGAGTGGGGAAGAGGGTGAGAGTGGGGGAGGGGGGCAAGAGTGGGGGAGGGGGGCGAGGGGGTGACGGACACGTCAGGTCAGTGAGCAGACTCCTGCCACCCTTTCAAAGTTCCCTAAAATGTAAATACTTACGTAAAGTACAAGTGGCTCGGAAATGTACTTAAGTACAGTACCTGAGTAAAAATACTTACTTTCCACCACTGACTGTAGCTTAACCCTTTCACTACCACACTACAGAAGGTTAACCCTTTACTATAACAGTGTGATAGTACTGTACTTAAGTACAATTTCGAGCTACTTGTACTTTACGTAAGTGTTAAGAGCCTACGGGCGTCTCTATCTATCTCAATCACCTACTCGAGATAGAACCCTGTGGCCGCCCGATATCCCCCAGCCAGGTGCTAAACTCGCCAAGTTCTCGGGTCAATTACTAATCCTAATCACGCTTACTTCATAGTCACTAGTTAGTTATATCCAGTTCATATGACATATAAGCGTAGAAGAGTTGTTAACCTCTTCTTTGTTTGTAATAAACCGAATGTATGTCTGGGAAAACTCCTTTCCTATAATAATGATTATATATCATCATTATCATTATCATCACCATCATCATCATTTTAGGAAAAGCCTATAATGCTAATCATTTGTAAGCCTGATGATATTACTACTCTTTTAATAAGTATTACTACTGCTAATAGTGTAATATTAGCGCAATAATAGCAATAATCATTTGCAAGCCCCAGAACCTCCGATCAGTTTGATAGACCCATAACTCTGTGGAGCGATCGTCCGGCCCTGCAGTGGCCAGACTCTCAAATCCCCACAAAACCCAATAGGCCCGTCACATCTAGAGATACTGGTGCTTGCAAGCAACAAATAGTGATATATATATATTATATCCTTTATATAACTTTAGCTAAAAGCAGTAACCAGCAATTGATTTAATCTGTATGGCTTCCAGAATATACATATACCGTGTTATCTCAGATGAACGCAGGGCGCGGCCAGCGTCGTTGACACATTGTGATAAAGCAGCTCAATGAAAGCAGTCCACGAATTGGTAAAAGTATTTTAACAAAGTTGGTTTAATTAGAAAAAGTAAGTTACAAAGAGACTGCATTGGAGAAGTCCAATCCAGGAATAATAAGTATGAAACAAAAACATCTCTCTCAAGCAGAGCTTAGCATAGCTCTTTCCATCTAAAAAACAAAGTATTGGCATAGGGACTCCACTTTGAAAAATAAACAGACTAGGTTCCAGTACAGCGCTCAACCTTGTCTGCTGCTATAAAAATGGCAATCAAAAAAATCTCAAATCTGACCCGGAGCGAGCGAGCCGGGCCTTATATATCCAGGTTCTGCATCATATCAAGACATCTTATTATTGGTCTAAAAATACAGTCATGTTATTCTACCAGCCAATCAACACACAATTCAGTAAGGATGAACCCTCCTCCCTTTCTAGTCGTTACAGTAACTGGAGAAGTAACAGATTACTTTGTGTTGGGAAAAACCCTATGTCTTCATCTGTATCTAGCAGGCTAGCAGAGGCCCACAAGGTCATAGGCACATTCCTAAAGGCGAATGAAACAATTGCCCTGAAAAAGTAATATACAATACATGGTCCTTCTAGCATGAATAGCCTATACGCTTATATATATATACAGATATATATATATACCTGTACAATACAGTACTCATATACTTAAACACTGATTGATATGTTTACACATCATACGTGTAGTTTTTAAAGTGTATAATGGCTCTCTCTTTTGACAGGGCAGGCAAGGGTTAAAATTTGCCACCCTGCTCTTAGCTTCTTGGAGTGGAATCTTTCAAGGCCGCATATAGAGGAAGCACATTCCTACCCACTCTAACAGAGAACGGACTCTGAGCAGCCCCCTGCATTATCAAATTATCATTGTCTCCTATC
>NW_028170762.1:5000-29810 GCF_963971535.1 Notolepis coatsorum | reverse complement strand
CAGCAAGTAACCACTACACCTCCCTATAGACCAGGAAGTAACCACTACACCTCCCTATAGACCAGGAAGTAACCACTACACCTCCCTGTAGACCAGGAAGTAACCACTACACCTCCTGTAGACCAGGAAGTAACCACTACACCTCCCTGTAGACCAGGAAGTAACCACTACACCTCCCTGTAGACCAGGAAGTAACCACTACACCTCCCTATAGACCAGGAAGTAACCACTACACCTCCTTATTGCTGTGTCCTCCAGTGCTGTGCAGGCCGAGATGTACCATCCTGCCATGGAGCCTCAAGACTACGAGATGGTGGAGTTCTTCATCAAGAGACTCAAGCTGTGGATGGGCCTGACCAAGGCTAGAGAGGTAGAGAGTGAGAGAGTGAGAGTGAGAGTGTTGGTGATGGTCTCACCAAGGCTAGAGAGGTAGAGAGTGAGAGAGTGAGAGTGTTGGTGATGGTCTCACCAAGGCTAGAGAGTGAGAGAGTGAGAGAGTGAGAGTGTTGGTGATGGTCTCACCAAGGCTAGAGAGTGAGAGAGTGAGAGTGTTGGTGAAGGTGTCACCAAGGCTAGAGAGGTAGAGAGTGAGAGTGTCTCTGCCAACGTGCCCTTGAGCAAGGCACTGAACCCCAAAACTGCTCCAGGGGCGCTGCACTGCAGGGGACCCTGTGCTCTGACCTCATGTTTACACACATACCTGCAACTGCCACTCAGCCTCTTGACTGTCATGTGATTGTTCCGCTTCACGTACGCCCCTTTGTAATTGTATTTGGTTATTTGACGTGTGTGTTTTGATAATGTCCCTTACCTCTGTGACGTATGTACCATCTGTTTCTTTTCTATTTATTATTATACAAAAAAAAATTCCTTCTGTTCTCTCGCCAGGCCGTCATTGAAAATAAGAATTTGTTCTTAATTGACCTGCCAGGTTAAAAAATATATATAATAAAAGAAACTAGACAATTCCGCGCGGGGAAATTGTGAACGCCTGTGCACCGCCGGCCAACGGGAGAGGGTCTCTCGCGAGTCTCTATGACAAACGGTTCAAAGGATACAAAAAGGGGGCGCGGCCTAAGGATCGGGGGAGTGGTCAACATAGACCATTTGAAGACCATGTGAACATTTTCGGACTTTTCCGAGTTTTAGAAATCTTTCGTACTTTTCAGTTTTAGAAAACTTTCGTACTTTTCCAAGTTTTAGAAATTTTTTGGACTTTTCCAAGTTTTAGAAATTGTTTGGACTTTTCCGAGTTTTTTGAAATTTTTTGGACTTCCTCTTCCTCCGAGTTTTCTGATTTTTCAGAGTTTTTGAAATTTTGCGGACTTTTCAGAGTTTTTAAATGTTTTAGTTTTTTTGCGAGTTTTCCGATTTTTCAGAGTTTTTGGATTTTCAGAGTTTTCGGATTTTTCAGTTTTCGGATTTTTCAGAGTTTTCGGATTTTTCAGAGTTTTGCGACTTTCCGACTTTTCCGAGTTTTTGAAATTTTTCTGACTTTTCCGAGTTTTTGAAATTGTTCTGGACTAAGGGGGTGTGGCCTAGGGGGCGTGGTCTAATGATCGGGGGAGTGGTCAACATCGACCAATGAAAGAGGATATCCCTACCGAGTACAATGGCACAATCCGCAAGTCTCTACGACAAACGGTTCAAGAGATACACTGAGGGGGTGTGGCCTAAGGGGGCGTGGTCTAAGGATCGGGGGAGTGGTCAACATCGACCAATGAAAGAGGATATCCCTACTGAGTACAATGACACAACCCCCAAGACAGAGGGCGCTGTCCAGCAATTCAGTACTGCAACACAGAGGGGCAATGAAGGGTTAAGTCGATGAGGTCATTGGCAGGTCAGCTGAGCCATGAGCATGAGCCTCACAGCTGTTAGGCTGAACCAATCATGAGCCATGAGCCACACAGGTGATGTAATCACAAATGACTTGCACTTTCCATCCAATGCATGTTTATGGAGGCAGATGCATGACTGCATTGTCACGTTGATTAAAAGAAAACTATAAGAGATGAAGCGTTGTGACGCGCACGTGAGCACTTAAACGAGTAGGCGAAGGGTTGTGTGCGATATTGTGGCATTCCGTCGACAATTGTGGCCCCGGTGGCGATCGGAACAGAATGGTAAAAAAGCTAAAAAATCATCGGATTCCTAGAGTGGGATTACATTGCAGTCTATGCGGAAGAGAACCTTCAAACAAATGGTCATCAGTTGAGATAGAAATGTCCAATTCCATTTATTTTTCTTTTGTGAGCGAACAGACAGCCGTGTCATTGTTTTGATGTGTTTGTCCAATGGGACCGAAATGGCCCCGTCGATTCGTAGCCAAACGGTGCGGTGAAACTTTCCGAGTTTGAATAGCGCTGTTGCCATAGGCAAGCCGGTCGTTTTGATACCTTTCACGTGTATGGGGTGCGAACGCTCTTGCACGAGTAGTGCTTGTAGAATCGTGGAATAAATAAAGAAAGAATCAAAATAGTATAGATTACTATAGTGTGGGTGGCAACCTGGCTTCGCCAGGTCACCCACACTAATTAAAGAAATTAAAGAAAGAAATTTAAGAAAAAATAATAATAATAATAAAAGCAAACAATTATAATAAATAAAGAAATAAATAAATTAATAAAGAAAGAAAAGAAAAGAACAGGCGGAAAGACACATCTCAATTGCCTTGTGTAAAACTGACAATCTTTACCTCCTCCTCTGCAGTTCAGACACCGGGTGCAGTTTGAAGGCATGGAGGCGCCTCCCTCCAGATCCTCCCAGGAGTCGCGCCTCTCCCGCCTCTCCCGCCTCTCCCTCCTCTCCCCGTCTCCCTGCCCCTCGTCCTCCGTGCTCTCCGCGGCGGGGTCCGAGGACTCGTCGTGGTCTGAGCCCGGGTTGTTCGACGTCCAGCCCCCCCACCTGGACCGCCTGCTGCCGTGCCTCTCCGGCCTGCTGGCGCGCCTCGACCGGGTCAACCGGGTCACCGACGAACTCCACGGCCTGGAGGTGAAACTGGAGGAGGCCCAGAGCAGGAGGAGGAGGAGGAGGAGCAGGAGGAGGAGGAGCAGCAGCAGCCAGGGGGAGGAAGGTGGAGGAGCGGTGGTGGACGGAGGAGGAGGAGGAGGCGTCGGGGAGGAGGAGGAGGACAGTGGAGCAGGGGACGGCAGGGAGAGACGAGAGAGGAGGATGGGAGTGATTTGCGTCAAGCCACGTGTCTCCCTCCCTTCGTCCCTTTCTTTCAACCCCTCCTCCCTCCCTCTCTCGCCCCCCCCGGACCTCCGTCCTCGCGCGCGGAGCTTCTATGCGGAACCGTCCGCGTTCCGGCCTCCCCCCCCGTCCTCCAAGGACGCCGCCCCCCGGGCCTCTGACGCCGCCGTCAAGCCCGCCCCCCCCGGGAGCTGTGGCCTGGGTCCCTATCCCCCCGGACCCCCCGGCGGGAGGCCCCCCCCGAGCAGAAGGGCCTGGCACTCCGGGAGCTCTCACTCTGCCGACGCCGCGGCTCAGAGGGTCCCCCAGGGAGGAGGGGGGGCAGGGTGCGGAGCGGAGGGAGGGGGGGCGCGGGAGGCTTCCTCCACTGTGGCCCGGCCGAGGAGCGAGGAGGGGGGCGGCGGCGGGGGGGGGCCGCGCATCAGTCAGGGAGCGCCGGTGAAGAGGAGGGCCTGGGTCTCTGAGGAGATCTGAGAGAGAGAGAGAGAGAGAGAGAGAGAGAGAGAGAGAGAGATTTTTTTTTTGATTTTAGAAAAACATTTATTTACATAATTCTCATTACAATGTACAATGCGTGTGTCAATACAATTAAATAACTAACTACACATTATATCGGGCAACATGTGTCCCCATCACACTTAAAACCACATGAGATCTCACAATAAAAAAAATGCTAAAATACACCTGTCCTTCTGCAACACAACAAAAAAAAACATTGAAGCTCCACCCAAACAAAAAAAGTATCCATACTTCCATTCAACACATAATGTCATTAAGAACAACATATGAGCAACCCAAAAGGGTCCCGTCAGTCCATTTGTGTCAGTTTTTATATCCAGCGCATGAAAAAAGATCCCCTTCATCAGGACCTTCCGTTCCACCGAAATAATCCTGCAACAGGTATTGTTCCCCGACGCTCCGCGCTTCAGTCCAATCGTCCAGACAGACCCTGTTGTGACAGGCCGTCCTCAGCCCCAATAAAGAAGCCACTTCCTCTGACCCGGCTACATCCACAACATCTTTCAGTGTCATTGTCCCAACTGCTTGCAGACACTGTCCAAGCCCAGGTCTACTCCCTTCCTGAATGTCCAGCCAGACTCCACACATCAGAGGCTGCATTATCATGGTAACATTATATTATCCAATTTTCTGAGCTTCTGCACAATTTTTCTCAGTCTAAAAACGTCTTGGGAAGTGTACCCCCCATTGTTCTTCAACCTCATTTGAGTCCTTGCTGAAAAAATAAACATCTCTAAATCTTCAAAAAAATCTTCCACTTTGACACTTGTTGTGTGCAGGAACTTCTGTATCTGCCTGACTGCATACAATTTTTTCCGTTGTGAATCAGACACTTGAGAAGCATTTGGGAACTCATCTTCCTCAACACTTGAGATGTCATCCCCCCATTGTCTTTCAACCTCATCCTCGTCCATGCTGGACTGAGAGGAACCTGTGTCTTCTACACCCTCCTGACTCTCTTTGACCAAACTTGTCACTCCTTCCTTATCCTGAGAGCCCACCCCTCCATCACTTCCCACCACGCCATCCACTGTCTGACTGTTAACATTGTCCACCACATTCAGCTTTTTCCCTATTACTTCACTTGTCATATTTTTTGTATTCCTTTTTTTACCCTGACGCGGTGTTGGGCTTGGGGGGACAAAAAAAAACTCTGCTCTCCCCTGTTACCTCGCCACTTGTTGAAGGGGGGGGCAGCATCTCTGATTCCCACCTCCGTACCTACACAACCACTGGTTGAGGGGGGAACAGTGTCTCCCACCCCTCCCTCCTCTGTACCTGCACCACCCGCACCCCCCCCTGTTACCCCACAGTCGCCACTAGTTGAGGGGGGGGCAGCGTCCCTCACTCCTCCCTCCTCTGTACCAAGGC
This sequence comes from Notolepis coatsorum, assembly GCF_963971535.1. Taxonomy (NCBI): domain Eukaryota; kingdom Metazoa; phylum Chordata; class Actinopteri; order Aulopiformes; family Paralepididae; genus Notolepis; species Notolepis coatsorum. Next base: position 24,725 of record NW_028170762.1, on the reverse strand, counting down.
TCTGCTCCGTACCTGCTACACCTGTTCTGTGGCCCTGCAGCTGGATACTATCTGCTGCACTACTGACGGTCTGCAAAGGGACACTGCCAACACTGCTGACGGTCTGCAGAGGGACACTGTTGACACTGCTCTCAGCTCTGCGCTGCCCCACTCCTCCCTCCTCCACACCTGCGCTGAGCCCAGCGCCGCGCTCCTCCTGGGGCTGAGGCGGAGGTTGCCTTGCCCCTCTCCCCGCACAATCTCGGGAGATATGTCCCTCTTCTCCGCATTTGAAACACTTTCCCGAATTTCCAGAACTCACAAAAACCACATAATCAAACTCATCAACTTTTTATCTTAAAAACCAACTCAAGCTCCTCTCCGCTGTTGTTTAGAATCATTAACACATGTCGCCTGTGTGAGACAACATGCTTTAAAAGCGAAGATTTACATCCCGACAACATTTTTCTTATAGGGGAAATTATCCTCCCATGTCGTGCTAGTTGACTTATCAATAGTTCGTCACTGATGAACGGCGGAATGTTGGAAATAAAGACCTTTCTGCCTGGTGTAGACAGAGGCTCAACAGAAAGAAAAACCCCATCAACACTGATCCCTGATTGAACCAGTGTCTGCACCTTGTCCAATGAATCAAGAAAAATCACCACTCCGTTCATTCTCGCAGCTGATTTAATACTTCCAATTCCGACAATATTTCCAACTGCCATACTGCAGTCCTCTACTGACACATTAGAAACAGATATCTTAATGCCATGCTTTCTACCAATTTTGGAAAAATCCATACTGGCGTCTCACGTCAACCAGCAAAACAGCCTGGCCGACTGCCAAACAAACAAAACACTCCCACTTAACCCTATACACACCAAAAACACACAGCAACCCAACACTACACTATAATACAATATCCCATCATCAAATTAACAAAATAGACAGATAAAGATAGAAAAAAACTCACTACACCTCCAACCTCCAATCTCTCCAATCTCATTCCCAGCATGCATTGAGAGAGAGAGAGAGAGAGGAGAGAGAGAGAGAGAGAGAGAGAGAGAGAGAGAGAGAGAGAGAGAGAGAGAGAGAGAGAGAGAGAGAGAGAGAGAGAGAGAGAGAGAGAGAGAGAGAGAGAGAGGAGAGAGAGAGAGAGAGAGAGAGAGAGAGAGAGAGAGAGAGAGAGAGAGAGAGAGAGAGAGAGAGGAGAGAGAGAGAGAGAGAGAGAGAGAGAGAGAGAGAGAGAGAGAGAGAGAGAGAGAGAGAGAGACAGACAGACAGACAGACAGACAGACAGACAGACAGACAGACAGACAGACAGACAGACAGACAGACAGACAGACAGACAGAGACAGACAGACAGACAGACAGACAGACAGACAGACAGACAGACAGACAGACAGACAGACAGACAGACAGACAGACAGACAGACAGACAGACAGACAGACAGACAGACAGACAGACAGACAGACAGACAGACAGACAGACAGACAGACAGACAGACAGACAGACAGACAGACAGACAGACAGACAGACAGACAATGCATATCAAGCGTATTGTATATTGAGCAAATTAAATTAAATAGGAAACTAGTTCAAGAGACACGCTTGCACTGTTGTCTAAATTGTTTTCGGTCGTCTGGTAGTCGGAAGGTTCCCGGTTCAATTCCCGCTCCTCCCAGGCAGCGTGTCGAAGTGTCCTCGAGCAAGACACTTAACCCCTTGTTGCTCCCGATGAGCAGGTTGGCACCTTGCATGGTCGCCTCTGACGTCGGTGTGTGAATGTGTGAGTGAACGGGTCAAATCTGAGGAACAAATTGTAAAGCACTTTGGATGAAAGCTGCAATATAAATGCAGCCATTTACCATTTCTTCCTGTTCAATGTATATATGGATGATCTCTCCACAAAACTAAAATAATGTAAGACTGGGTGGTAGGGGAGAGTCTGATCAATCACCTGATCTATGCTGATGATTTAGTCATACTGTCCTCCTATTTACAGCAATTGCTTAAAGTCTGCTCTGTGTATGGTATACAACATGATATGAATTCAACCCTAACAAGAGTGTTGTTATTGTAGAAGGGTGGATTATCCCTACTTTATGAGAGTAGATGTGCACTGTCACCAGGTAGTGGGAGCACAGCAGATCTGGGTCCGGCTGAGTCCCCGACTGTAGGAGTGTAGGAGTATTAGAATTGGGATTTAGCAGAGGGAGCGGATGGGGCCTAGGGTTTACTAACCTAGGGGTGATGCGCTGGTCCTTCTTGCCCTCCAGGGCGACTCGCAGTAATTCCCCACACACCCACACTTCCCCTAATATTTCCCACACCCTCCCACACCCGGTGGCAGTAGTGATAGATGATATACTTTCTCCCCAAAGCAGTACCGTTCCTTGTTGACAAACGGAGACCTGTCCCAATGGTACATAGGCCGTGGGTAAGAAGGGGTTAAGCAGTAATGTACATTGATCGAAAGGAAGGGGTTAAACAATAATACACATTAATGGACACGCACACAGTGATCCCATTTGTACGCCTCTCCTTTTATATAATTTAGAATGCAATCACTACAAGGCACAATGCATGGCACTTAGATCTTACACGTGTAAAAGGGTTAATACAATTTGCACTCGTCCGCAGGGAGAGAGAGAGAGAGAGAGAGGGGACGTCTGCACACCTTAACCACACAACACATGTAACCAAAAATACAGTGGGCCCACAATTGAAACAAAAATCCTATCTAAGCCGGCATTACACAAAACAACAAAGGTCAGGGCGCCCCTAGTCACTGGTGCACGTGCCAGTTCAATGTATCTATTCTCTTCGCCCTTAGAGGGCACGCTCTCGAAAAGGAGAATGTTCGCCGATAAAGTTCCAGCGCTCGGAGCGCTAACAGTACCTGGCTTGCATGTACCAACTGAGTGCTGGCCTGCTCCCGCAACGAATGTCCGTGTTGCAAGATGGCCCTCGAACACCTGTGTTGTCACCTGTGATAGCAAGGGGCTGGCTGGGCTGACGTTTAGGCAGGCGAAAGCTGGAGGCTGTCGGCTAGGAGAATGCTGGAGGCGGGTGCGGTCCGGCAACGTCTGTTGCGGTGTCCGCTGCGGGGCTGGGAGAGGTGGAGCGACACGCGGGCTAACTGTGCTACTAGGCCTATACTTGAAGCTAAGCTTTGGGTCAGTGCGACCCCCTAGCCTTCCGCCTTTACATTACTAAAAAGCAGCGCGTGCAATATCCACAGCACTCTCCGGCAGTAGAACGTCTTCTTCTTGGTTCAAACGTACCCTAAGCACTAACTATCGCATACGACGTTACTATCTCGCACCGTGACGGGAGTCGTATTCCGCGTGTCTTTAGTGTCTGGAGCTCCAGCTCCACACGTCTGCTTGCTTCAATGTAAAAACGACGAAGAGGATGTCCCACTGTAAGAGCTCCACCTTCAGCCAGCCTCTTCTTCACCTGTTGTCCCCAGCCCAACGTCGCACCAGCTCCCCCTGGCGGCAGTCCAGTGCCATGTCCCCCTACTAAATGTCAATATTAGGAGGTGGAGAATCAGACGGGTCAGCGAGTTTACACAACGTTATCCTGAACACAATAGTGAACACAGTAGAGTACAAGGAATTAGAGTCAGACACATTGCATTATTGTTAGACATATTCAGGTGTCTACATTATGATTGTGAAAACCAAGGAGGACCAGAAGCAAACGTTTCCCTCCTTCTTGCTGTCTGACTGCGCTCTAGATGTGGTGAAGAGTGTGTGATATTTGGGTCACAATATCACTGATGACACGTGTGCCAGTGCTGCAGACTGTACGCACAGGCCCATATGTTGGCACAGAGATTTTATATGTGTACAGACAATGTGAAAATAAGCCAGTTCAGAGCCTATTGTACTCCGTTTTATACTGCCCACCTCTGGTGTAATTATAGCACAGCAAAAATGTAAAAAACTGCAGGTAGGTAGCATAATGATGCATTTAGGATCCTCCTTAAGCTCCCAAGATGGACTAGTCTAGTGCAACAAGCTCTATGTTTGTGACGACAGATGTCCCCACCTTCCATGCTCTGCTGAGGAACTTGATGTTTAAATGTATGTGTCGACTATTAGTGTAAAACAACTGGATAATAATAGGCGCCATTAATGATGTCAAAGCGATACAAGGTACTCCTCTGGTTTGTGGAAACATTGGAATCGATGCCTTTATGTATTTTTTATTATTGTTTTTATATGTGTAATGTGAACCTTGACTCTGGAATAAAGTCTTCATCATCATCATCATCATCATCATCATCATCATCATTTACCATTTTTTACCATACAGGACTGTATACCTGCTAGCTATTGGATATGTCCATGTGGATATACTGTACAGTACTGTGCTTATTTGGTAAAAGACACTGTAGTTCTTATTGTTTTGCAGGCAAATAAAGACAAGTGACCAAATGTTTTGGTCCACAAATGACATTGTGTTTCATTGCCATCAAGAAATCAAGTTCATACACCATCAAGAACACGCGCTGCCGTTTTATCTGCATTAATGTGTTTAGTTTGGGAGATAAATGAGTCCACTTAGCCTTCGCTTAAGAAAGGCTAAGTAATCCTAGTTCATATCAACTACCATTACAAGGTACAGTGTGATACTGTCTAATGCTGTTTGGTTACGTCACAAATTAAAGGGGCACTTCCACTGATTTTCAACCTGTCGCTCTGTTGCGAGGAGGACGTGTGGTAACCGGACATGTAACGTGTTCTGTTGCAGGGGCGTGCACAGACAATTTGGGGGCTCACGCTACAAAAAGGGCACTTAACCCACCAACACCCAGGGCTAAATCCACAAAGAATGGATTGCACGGAGCAAGTTGCACGGAGCAAGTTGCACCCTTACTTACAATTCATTATGAAATGAAAATGGGGGACCCTGATGTAAACAAGACGAAAGTCTTTCTCCGCTTCAAGGCCCTCGACCTAGCATACCGTGCGGCAAAGGGAACCGCTCCCGCCTACCTCCGGTCAATGGTCTCTAACTACACACCCTCAAGACCCCTACGCTCTGCATCTTCTGGCCGCCTCAGACCCACTCCTATCCAAGCTCCGGGAGGGTCATCAAAGAGAAGCCGCCTATTCTCAGTCCTTGCCCCACAATGGTGGAATGAACTACCCACCCCAGTTAGGACAGCCGAATCACGTCCAATCTTTCGCCGTCGACTAAAGACGCACTTCTTCAACCATTATCTGAATTTAAAAAAAAAACAATAAAAAAAAAAAAATCTAACCCTAACTAACCGTACTGTCATGCACTTGTCCTAATAAACTAACCTACACTGTAGCACTCAACACTTTGATGAACATTGTTGCTCAGCTGATAGAGTTGTGCCCTTCCTGATGACTTGTCGTACAGAACTTGTAAGTCGCTTTGGATAAAAGCGTTCAGCTAAATGACTAAATGTAAATGTAAATGTAAATGGTCTGCATCCCCTTAACAATTGTGTGTATTGAGCCATTGTACCCATTCTGCAATCTGTTAATACAATTTTCAATCAATCACCGTGCAGATTGATTGATTGAATGAACATTTTATTAGCAGATTGCAGAATGGGTACAATACAGTAGGGGTGGACGGTATGGTCTAAAATTTATATCACGGTATAATTTGAAGCATAGACGGTAACGGTATATATCACGGTATCAGTGTTTCCGTTAGAATAATTATTTTTGCCTGATAGGCAGGCTATATAAAGAATGACATCCTCAAGGCATGTAGATTTATAATATTTTAACTTAAAACTAGGCTACTTTTGCGTATAAAGTCATTATATTCCAAATAAAATAAGTCCCGAGTCCGTGCTGCTCCCATTGCAAACAGCCGGGCTGGATGCTGGATTTTGCTAGAAGCATATGTAGCTGCAGAGCCGCAGAGCCAGCGGCGCTTTCAGGTCTGGTCACAGCTTTCAGCCGTTGGGTGGGGGGGCGCTGTTGAGCGGACCTGACCTGAAAGCGCCGCTGGCTCTGCGGCTCTGCAGCTGCATGCTATTCGCAAATCCACTGCTGCCGCCGTCCTCCCGGCTCCCGCTGCAGCCGTCGTTATCATAACACTACACGCATATCATAATGTTTACAGCAAACTGTAGTTGATCACCAGGTATGTTTTATTAACGTAGAATAATTCATATAAGAAAAACGATAGGGACATCTCTTACCTTTCTCCACTGGTTAAAAATGCCAGGAACTGAAATTGAAACTTGCTGTGCGCCGCGGTGATATGTGTTTATTATGAAATGACAATTGCGTGTTGACACGCCCACTGCGCAAAGCCTCCTAAATAACTTTTTCCAGTTTGCACATATCTATTATCTATGACTAATTCTATCTATTTTTAGGGGCAAATGCGATTGAAATAGTCGCACTGTGGTTACATGACGTCATTGCTATTTTAGAGCTGCTCTACCGGTTACACGGTATAGTCAAAATCCATACCGTAGAGCAAATTAATACCGTTTATACCGTATACCGTTTATACCGTCCACCCCTACAATACAGTACGGCTCAATACACACAATTGTTATGGTGATGCAGACCAGAGAAAGACTTTCGTCTTGTTTACATCAGGGTCCCCCATTTTCATATCATAATGAATTGTAAGTAAGGGTGCAACTTGCTCCGTGCAATCCATTCTTTGTGGATTTAGCCCCCAGTGTTCATATTTGACCCAAAAAAAAAATATACATTTTCTGGGAGCCATTTCCTAACATTCACCTTGAAACTACAGGTTCAAGCCCTGTCTGGTGGTCAAAGGCAACTCATTCCACTCCTGTGTGAGCAAATGAGCATGGTCCCATCTTTGTTCTACACCTTTGATGCAGGTTTGCTAAGCTAGATCTGGGTCTGTGCCTGTGTGATTCCCCAACACTAGGAACAAAGTTCTAGAAAAAGGTTGGATGGACGTTATGGGGAGGCTCATGTATTACTGAGTGTGTAATGGCTAGTTGGTTGGAAGTAAATATGTACTTATTCGTGTTTGACCACAGGGAGCAGGGATATCTGGTGCAATCCTTTTTTTGGATGGGCACTTGGGGCAAAAGGGCAGGGGCTCAAGCCCCCCCCTTCGGCCCTATCTGTGCACGCCACTGGTTCGGTGTCTCGAGGGCTCAGCTGTGTCGGCACCCTGAGAAATTCCTCCAGGTGATGTCACCGAGAGGAGAGCAGACCACTGCAGACATATTTCCTCAACTATTAGAGGCCCAACTCCAGGAAAGTTGAAGAAATGGTTGAGGATTTATTTTTTTTATTATTAGAATTTTTTAGCATTTTTACAGCTTTATTGGTCATGCAGGACCGACAGAGGAGAGGGCGAACGGGAGGAGAGGTGGGGAGGACATGCGACAAATAATGACGGGAGCTGGGATCGAACACGGGTCGGCCGCGTAGGTGCGCGAGGCACTATGGTATGCACCACGAGGGCGCCCCGGTTGAGGACATTTTGTCCGCAGTTCTCTAGAGGTCTGCTCTCCTCTCTGTGACGTCACCCGGAGGAATTTCCCGCTCCCGTTTTTCCCGGGATTCTCCTGTTTTTTCAACCTTCTTCACGCCCTGTTCACGGTTCACGGAATTGGCACGTATTTTGTACTTATTAATTTTTACAAAATGGCTGCAATTCCCCTCCGTGACGACAGGTGGCAGCAGTGTAGATTAGAAAGTTATCACAGGAAGTCAGACCGGGAGACGGTTGCGACCCGAAGAAGAATAAGAACAGCGACCGGATAAAGCTCAGAGCTCAGGGGAGAGACTGATGCACCGAGGGTGTCAAATCAACTTAGCCAGTGTCTCTTGATTGCCCACTCTGTGGCTTTTGTCTCTGGAACAAAAGGTTTGCAAATCTTCTGTGGATAAAACAATACAAAGTTACTGTATGTGATGCAGGAATGTGTAAATGTGTTGTGTTGGTGAACAGCCGTTTGCTCTGCGCCTCCCCTGTCCCCTCCTCCCATTCCTCCACGGAGAGCATGCCTTCACTGACGCCCAATTTCCTGAATGCGATTTATAAATATAAATTGATCCGTTTTAAAAATTGTCGTGAATTGTCATGGTATGACAAATACAGTTACTGGTAACTCACAGGCATTGCAGAGATATTGAGGGAAAACACAAAATCGCATTGGCTTTTTTTCTATCTCACTTTTCTCTGTAGACACACACACTGTTCCAAAAATGATATTCCCACTGCTAAATTAATGACCATAGGTATTTTTTATAGCTTTAACTTGCTTGTGAAGCACTTTGGTGTCAGCTGCCGCTGCCTGGAAATGTGCTATACAAATAAAACTGACTTGACTTGACTTGACTAACGAGTTGTAGTATTAATATGTAGCCTACAGTGATGAAGGTATAAAGACACTATGGTAATACATTGATTGATTGCTAACTTTAACAGATTGCAGAATGGGCATTAAGGGGATGCAGACCCCTTAATCATCCCTGTACCCAAAAAATCTACGCCCGCTTGCCTCAACGACTACCGCCCTGTAGCCCTCACCTCCATAGCCATGAAGTGCTTTGAGAAGCTAGTGAAGGGCTACATCTGTTCCTCCCTCCCCATCAACCTGGACCCTCTGCAATTTGCATATCGCCCCAACAGGTCCACGGAGGACGCCATAGCCCATGTGCTGCACACAGCAGCATCACACCTGGACAAGAGGCAGGGGAACTATGTGAGAATGCTGTTCATCGACTACAGCTCAGCATTCAATACCATAGTCCCCTCCAAACTCATAGCCAAGCTCAGGGACCTGGGCTTGAACTATGACCTCTGCCAGTGGGTCTTGGACTTCCTGACGGGCAGACCCCAGGTGGTAAGAGCCGGCAACTGCACCTCCTCATCCATCACGCTCAACATAGGGGCCCCCCAGGGCTGTGTTCTGAGCCCCCTCCTCTACTCCCTGTACACACATGACTGCGTAGCACAGCGGAACAACAACACCATCATCAAATTTGCTGATGACACAGTAGTGGTGGGCCTGATCTCTGCCAACGACGAAAGGGCCTACCTGGAAGAGGTAGAGAACCTGTCACAGTGGTGTCAGGAGAACTGCCTCTCCCTGAACGTCAGCAAAACAAAAGAGATGATTGTGGACTTCAGGTGGTCGGGGGTCAAGGACTACAGCCCCCTCAGCATCGACGGGGCACCGGTTGAGAGAGTGAACAGTTTCAAGTACCTCGGAGCCCACATATCCGAGGACTTGACATGGACCACACACATTGACAGTGTTGTGAAGAAGGCACGACAACGCCTCTACTTCCTCAGGCGCCTAAGGAAGTTCCAAGTCAGTCAGAAGATCCTTAGGAACTTCTACTCATGTACAATAGAGAGCATCCTGACCGGCAACATCACCTCCTGGTTTGGGAATAGCACTGCACAAGACCGTAGCAGACTACAAAGAGTGACACGTTCAGCCGAACGCACAATTGGAGGGGGGCTTCCCACCCTCCAGAACATTTACAACAAGCGGTGCAAGGGGAAGGCTAAGAGAATTATTAAGGACTCGAGCCACCCGAACAACTGCCTCTTTGAACTGCTGCGGTCAGGCAAGCGATACCGGAGTCTTAAGGCGAGCACAGAAAGACTCAGAAGAAGCTTCTATCCCCAGGCCATCAGGCTGCTAAACGAACAATAAACACTATGCAACAACCATCAAATGCACACAGCACACACACCCACACACCCACACTCACTCAAACAAACAACACACTGCAGCACCCACTCTCCACACTTTAGATCACACAAACACACTTTACACTTTATATTTATTGATAAAGGATTTGCACTACAACTCGTACACCTACTGTGAATTGTACCTAAATTGCACCTCGTCCCATTTCTGCCTTGCACTATATAGTATTGTATATTAGTACACTGCACAGTATTGTATATTGTATGGTAACTACGTCTATTCTGCATCGAACATTGTACATATGTCTAAACTGAACACTGTGACCTAATTTTTTACTTCTAATTTTACTATGTTATTTTATTTCATACTTATCTTGTCTTGCACAGTCTCTGGAGCGTAACAGTAAGAAGCATTTTGTATAAAAGTATTCTGTACTTCTGTATGACAAATATTAAAGAAACTTGAAGAAACTTGAGAGAAGGACTTCTTCCCCCATTTTCAATTCATAACATTTACAGTCAAATCAAATACATTTACAGATTACAACCTTTATTTAATGGTTAATATTTTGATAAAATGTAATTTACTGTATTTTTATAGCATTTACACTTAAAGTAGGAACACAAAAGTAATCTGTAAAATAATACAGTGCATTTCCTGTGAAAAAACATTTACAGTTTACCCTTAAACGAATGGCCGAGGGGGCGGGGCCGGGGGAAGGGGCGGGGCTAAAATGTACACGTTTTGTCTCCTGCCTATGTTGACAGCTATGCTGGAGACACGGAACACGTCGGTGAGTCACATGTCCGGTTATTACGTCCTTGTACTGTACTTGTATATGTATAATATGTATAATGACAATACATTTTAATCTAATCTAATCTCTAGGATATGTAGAAGGCCACTTTCACATTCAGGAGTTTAATAGGGTACCTCACAGAAAAACAACGCATATTTGCGCACATTACTTTAAATTTGACAGGTAGTGAGAGTCAATGAGTCTGAATATCTCCCGTGATGTCATCAGAAGACACTGAATCCGTGCCCCTCTAAAGGTTAAAGTGGTATGTGGTCCAGTTATGCTGCTCTGATTATGTTCAACAAAAAACACTGAAGTTGGCAGGCTTCAAATTTGAAAGTACATAATCAATTCTTCAATCAAGCCACGTTTTCTACCTAAAATATTTTTCTTCAAAGTAAACTAATAATAACTGATGGGTTCAGATAAAGGTAGTGGAGTAAAAAGTACAATATTTCCTTTGAAATGTAGTGGAGTAAAAGTACCAAGTTCGCCTAAAATGAAAATACTCACGTAAAGTACAAGTACCTAAAAATTTATCCCCCAAGTACAGTACTTGAGTACAAAATACTTAGTTACTTTCTTCTGGTTACAGTGTAAACTGCTGTTCCCTAGCAACAAGAGGTCTACACTCACAAACAACGGTCCGCCCTCCGGCGCTTCGCCACGACTCTGACCTTGTCGTCACGACGTCATTCGCTGAGGTCAACGATAACGATTATTTTAATCTGATATTCTTTTTAACACCTGTGTGGTGGAAACTGTCGCATTGCAACTGTGTACATTGTCTTATCAATGTGATAAAACCCGGGGGAACAATAGAACCGGCCTGTATATAAATGACGGCACAGGCGCCGGTGTGGGTATATACAACTGTACAACTCTACAGGTGAGTCTGGGTCCAGCACTGGGTTCTTCTTCATGTCTGTCTGGGCTTTTATTGCAGATCGCTTTAGTGTATTTTTCAGAATACCTACTATAAAAAAAAGAAGAAGTAGAATACCTACAGACGCTCTAATCCAGTGTTTCTCAACTGGTGGGTCGCGACCCAAAAGTGGGTCGCAGGGCCATTTTGAGTGGGTCACGGATGTGTGTATACATTTTTTTTTAATTTTAACTTTTACATTTTTTTTGTTCACTACCTATCTTTGTGAAAGTGGCTTCTCAGCTCTGGTCCAGCTGAAGACAGAGCAGAGGAACAGATTGGACATTGAGCTGCATGACCTCAGAGTTGCTTTGTCTACCATCACCCCAGACTTTGAGACTCTTGTCAGGAGCAAACAACATCCCCAGTTATCCCATTAGTTCCCTGGGATGTTAAGCTACGAAGTCTGCTAAGAAGGATATATTATTTATTATTATTCTTTTATTTCATTGTGTTTTTTGCCCTAGTTGCACTTTTGTTGCAACCCCAGTTATCCCATTAGTTCCCCCGAACTTACTGTCAGTCTGTTATGTTAAGCTAAGAAGTCTGCTAAGAAACATAATGATTTATTATTATTATTATTATTATTATTATTATTATTATTATTATTATTATTATTATTATTATTATTATTATTATTATTATTATTATTATTATTATTATTATTATTATTATTATTATTATTATTATTATTATTATTATTATTATTATTATTATTATTATTATTATTATTATTATTATTATTATTATTATTATTTTATTTCATTGTGGTTTTAGCCCTAGTTGCACTTTTGTTGCAACCCCAGTTATCCCATTAGTTCCCCCAAACTTAGGTATGTTATGTTAAGCTAAGAAATCTGCTAAGAAGCATATTATTTATTATTATTTTATTTCATTGGGTTTTTAGCCCTAGTTGCACTTTTGTTGCACTTTTTTGTGTTTATTTCATGTTTTTAACAGTGCACGAAAGATTGTGTATTACTGCAAAAAAAAAATAAGAATTTAATAAATCATAGTGGTTCAAAAATTTGGGTCGCGACTTAATGACTAAGGAAAATGTTGGGTCCCGAGGCGAGACCGGTTGAGAACCCTAATCAACAAGAAGGGTGGTGTTCTCTGTCACGTGTCGGCTGAGTCGCTGATGGACTGAACGGTGTTTTTCTGATCCTCGTTGCAGACGACCAGAGATGATGATGAAGTGGGCCGTGGTGCTGTGTGCCGTGGTGGCGCTGTCCCAGTGCCTCGTCCAGTAAGTCACTGTGACCACGTCGCTGCTGACCCATCAGGTCTCGCTTCTTTCTGATGGATCTAACATTTACACCGCCGCCTAATCTCCAATGGTTTCAGGGGGGGGGGGGGAAAACACGATTTAAAACGTCAGGTTTTAAACGTTCAGCTTTTTGCCCTTATGTAGTTAAGAGGGCATTCGATTGCATGACGGATAAAAGCTCTATTGTACGGATACGTCTTTATTTATTATTTTTATTGACGTTTTCCCGTGATAATGACTTATTCTTTCGTTATCTCAATATAACACAAAGTCTGTTCTCTGGTGATAACACATTCATTCATCTCATTATCTCGATACAACACTAAACAGATGGGAGTTGTTGCAAGAACATGAGACGTTTTAGAATTCAAATTGGCTAACATGGCTCCCCCCTGTCACCACGTGTCTCAGCGTCCCCCTGCAGAAGGGCATGTCTGCCAGGGAGAAGCTGGAGGAGCTGGGTCTGTGGGAGACATACAGGGACAGCTACCACCACAACCCGATGGCCAAGTTCGGCGAGCAGTTCTCCTCCGTCTCCCCCGAGTCCCTGACCAACGACGCCGACGTGAGTACAGCCACTCACTCCGACAGATGGACGGATGATTAGTTGGATTTTTACTAGGGATGTTCGATATTGGCTTTTTTACCGGTACCGATATATACCGATATTGTCCAACTCTTAATTTCCGATACCGATATCAACCAATACCAACCGATACCGATATATGCAGGGTTTCCCCCCCTCCCAAAAAACTGAATAATTTCAGGTAATTAACATTACATATCTCTTGTTGTGGAATTAACACAACATTATGCATACCTTTTGACAATAAATAAAATCAGAATTTGTTCTTACTTGCTTGCCTGGGTAAATAATGGTTATAGAAATGTAAAAAAAAAAAAAAAAAAAAATATATATTTTTTTTTGGAAAACCGATACCGATATTTTCCGATATTACATTTTAATGCCAATATCGGCCGAGAATATCGGTAGGCCGATAATATCGGACATCCCTAATTTTTTGTTTAGTTTCGTTTATTTGACAATTGTTGAAATACAGTACAACAAGTCATGCGTCCTAAAATGATCAAGGATAGCAACACAAAAGTCACAGACTTATTTCCATTGTGGTCTCAGCAGCACATAGTATTTACTTAAACATGTATTACACATATTATCATGTGTAATAATATGTACTAATAATAATAATACCCCCCACCTACCCAACCTCCTCCAATGTACAGTTTCTACGTCAAATGTATATACTCTCTTTTTTAGACGCTTTTTGTATCACAAACAGTACTGTCTTTGTCATAAATGTGACGTAAATTCTTCTTCTTCTTCTTCTTCTTCTTCTTCTTCTTCTTCTTCTTCTTCTTCTTCTTCTTCTTCTTCTTCTTCTTCTTCTTCTTCTTCTTCTTCTTCTTCTTCTTCTTCTTCTTCTTCTTCTTCTTCTTCTTCTTCTTCTTCTTCTTCTTCTTCTTCTTCTTCTTCTTCTTCTCCTCCTCCTCCTCCTCCTCCTCCTCCTCCTCCTCCTCCTCCAGCTGGCCTACTTTGGGGTCATCTCCGTTGGAACCCCTCCTCAGTCCTTCAAGGTCATCTTTGACTCTGGCTCTTCCAACCTGTGGATCCCCTCGATCTACTGCAGCAGCGCAGCCTGCAGTGTGTAGTGAAGCACACACACACACACACACACACACACACACACACACACACACACACACACACACACACACACACACACACACACACACACACACACACACACACACACACACACACACACACACCACACACGCACACGCACACGCACACATGCACACATGCACACATGCACACATGCACACATGCACACACACACACACACACACACACACACAGATCCCTTTCATGCCCTGTGAGGCCATTCCATTGATTTACAATCTCTCTCTCTCTCTCTTTTTCACACCAAAGTCTGAGATCAGAGATTAGTCAGTAGTAGTATTGACAGTTTACTGACAGTTTAGTCACTAAAACCCGCTAACCTCAGGACGAGCTGTAGTCGATACGCAGTGCTTAACACATCCACCGCCGTTCACGCTGTACAGCGTTATTGCCCGCCATGCGTTGTCTGCCAAACCATGCTGTACAGCGATATTGAGATCATATTTCATTTTTTCGCCATGGCATTCATAATTCAGCCACCCAGCCTCTGGTGATACAGTGGGATTCTGCACAATATTGCAACGCCTCAATACCGCCGCCTGGTGGATGATCGGGCGAGTTACAACCGGAAGTGGCAATCGGTGCATTTGGGAAATCCGTCCGGCAGTCACATATTGTTGCGGGACTCCAGACATACACTGGCGTGCATATGGATCGCTGCCATAACTCAATAATCTATATGATTTGGGCGTTTATTGCGCCATACAAACCGGAAATGGATCTAGGAGATCGACGTCAAATAAGTGGGATCTTTTTCCTCCAGTCTCGTCGGCGAATGGTAAGAGGGCGCTAACGTCATTTTCAGCCCAATTGTCTATTCATTTCACCGCAAACCGATCTGATCAATATATCACCCATACTACATAAAGCATTTACTGACGATCACGGAATTATAAACGACCCCCCCCCCCCCTTTCCTCCGCGCATGATGACGCATAACGTCATCATACACAGTTGAATTTTTTAATATAGCGTGTATCGGGAATAAACGGCAATCGATAATCTATATATGTGTTTAGGCCTATAACTCACGTCCTAGGAATTACGGCAGAAAACGATAAAAAGATACTTATATTCTAGAAGGTATTTTTGTATGAATGTTTGAATGAAAAAGTATAACGTTCCCACATCCTGAACGATAGATAATCGATGTTGAATGGGCCATAGTAATGTCAATTTAGCAATACAATTTAGAAAGTTATAGCCCTGCAAAGAAGGCGAACATCTCCATAGGCTTAGAGTGGTGGCAGACTGGCTATATTGATGGATATAAGTCATGGCAGGGAAGGTGTTAACCCTTTCCCCTTCTGCTCCCAGGAAACCACGATAAATTCAACCCCGGCGTCAGCAGCACCTATGTGAACGATGGCCACTACCTCAGAATCTCCTACGGTACCGGCAGCATGACCGGCCTCCTGGGTTACGACACGGTGACGGTGAGGAACCACGGCAACCGGTCTCAAAACCCCCGCCCTCTTTTCTCGACCAATCACAAGGATCAAGAAAAGGGGGGGGGGGGTTGAGATAGGTGAACTTCTCATGTTAAAGGACCAATAGGCGGCTGTTGATTTTGGGCAGAATTTTGAAATATTTTCAAATCCCTCAACCGAATTCGCCCTTCCCAATCAGAATGTGCCAGGATGCCTCCAAAGCCACGCCCCGCTAGGTAGCTAACAGGCAGCTATGTGTGCAACTGTTATGCACATAACAATCGTGCATGTCACTAGAGGGATTGATGGACAGCTCACCCGTTCCAATCATTTGACTTGGCCGTTCGTTTAGGTTATCCTAAAATGTACTTTATTGTACCCATCGTGGGCGAAATTATTCACCCGTGTTTAAAAAGTAGGCATTTTCTTTCAAAATCGGTTATCAGTGGTCACAAGCAGCCATTTTGGAAGAGAGACAACTACACAAACATTCCACGCAAGGACCTCGCTCTACTGAGATTTCCAGTTGAGACTTTTGTATCAAAATCCCAAGACTTTGTGATCTTCCTCATTCATTCTTAGGTCTTAGTTAACCTTAAAACAGCAGAGATAGTTTTTAAAGCAAGAAGTCATCAACTGCCATGTAACTTAAAAATGTTGTTTAAAGAACGAGAGGTGACGTATAATTTAAGAAGAACACTCAATTTAAAACAGCCTAGAGCTCGAGCCACACTTAAAAGTATGTCTGTGTCGGTTAAAGGAGTGAAACTCTGGAACAATATACCGGATGAAATAAAAAACAGCAGGAGTATTTTTAAGTTTAAAAAGATGTTTAAAAACAGGGTTCTAGAATCTTATAGTAAAATTTAACCTACAATCTTTTTTTCTTTTCTTTTTTTTCTCTACCATGAAACTCTGGTATTGCAGATGAATTTTAGATTTTTCCTATGTTGGCTTATGTTCTTTTCAGGAACGTTTGTTGATTGTTGATTTTTTGTTTGTTTGTTTGTTTGTTTGTTTTATCTTGCAAACTTTAACTTTTTTTGTTCTTTTCTGGATCGATTTTTGTTGATTTTTGATTGTTTATTTTTTATCTATTTATTTGTTATATTTTTAAAACTAACTTTTTTGAATTTGTTTAATTTTTTTTAATCCGGGGTTGCTTGCTCGTTTGTTTATTTATTTGTAAAAACATTCGAAATAAAATAATTCATTCATTAATTTACAAATCACTATACCGTGTCGTCTTTTTGCGTTCCGGTGGGTGTCATCAGGTGGGCGGACTCGCTGTGACCAAGCAGATCTTTGGGATGAGTACGACGGAAGCTCCCTTCATGCAGTACATGACCGCTGACGGCATCCTGGGCCTGGCCTACCCTCGCCTGGCCGCCTCCGGGGCCACGCCCGTCTTCGACAACATGATGAGGCAGGGTCTGGTGGAGCAGGACATGTTCTCTGTCTACCTGAGCAGGTACAGTATGAATAAGTAGAGATATCTTCTCCGTCTACCTGAGCAGGTACAGTACGAATAAGTAGAGGGGTCTTCTCTTGTCTACCTGCAGGCACGTGCACACATAGAGCCCAAGGGGTGCTTGAGCACCTGCCTTTTTGAGCCTCATAAAAAAGTGCCCTTTTTGAATTTTTTTTAAATACATTCGTTACGCATATAGACTGCCCTTCCAACTGAAAATGTCAGGATAGAATCAAAATATTAGGTAAAGAGAGAGAGATGCCCCATATTCCATTGCAGTTTGCACGGCCTCCTCAGCGTGCCTCTCCGCGGACCTATATATTTTATGCATAGCGTGGGTGGTGATGATGATGATGATGATGATGATAGAAACCGATGTGGCGCATACAGTTGAATGCTGGTATTACACTCACTGAGGGACACGAAGAAGTCAAGTCCGATGGGATTTGGGAATCTCAAATACAAATCAGGATTGGAATAAAAAATGCATTTATATTAAACAATACAGAATATACAGCACTTCTTGGTGATAAAAGTCTTTCAAGGATAAGTGAGCTCCTGCACTGATTATTATAGTTCAATATTCAATATTTGATCACCAAAACCCCCCAAAAAGCATAAAAAGGGGGCCCCCCCGCCCGAAAAGGGCCCTTAAAAATCTGGCTTGTGTGCTACGCGCGCTCGGTTAAAACACACCCCAGTGCCCTTTTCAGCCTTTGAGCACCTGCCCCTCTAAAGTCCTGTGCACGTCCCTGTCTACCTGAGTAGGTACAGTATGAATAAGTAGAGATATCTTCTCCTCTCTACCTGAGCAGGTACAGTATGAATAAGTAGAGATATCTTCTCCTCTCTACCTGAGCAGGTACAGTATGAATAAGTAGAGATATCTTCTCCTCTCTACCTGAGCAGGTACAGTATGAATAAGTAGAGATATCTTCTCCTGTCTACCTGAGCAGGTACAGTATGAATAAGTAGAGATATCTTCTCCTGTCCACCTGAGCAGGTACAGTATGAATAAGTAGAGATATCTTCTCCTGTCTACCTGAGCAGGTACAGTATGAATAAGTAGAGATATCTTCTCCTGTCTACCTGAGCAGGTACAGTATGAATAAGTAGAGATATCTTCTCTGTCTACCTGAGCAGGTACAGTATGAATAAGTAGAGATATCTTCTCCTCTCTACCTGAGCAGGTACAGTATGAATAAGTAGAGATATCTTCTCCTCTCTATCTGAGCAGGTACAGTATGAATAAGTAGAGATATCTTCTCCTGTCTACCTGAGCAGGTACAGTATGAATAAGTAGAGATATCTTCTCCTGTCTACCTGAGCAGGTACAGTATGAATAAGTAGAGATATCTTCTCTTGTCTACCTGAGCAGGTACAGTATGAATAAGTAGAGATATCTTCTCCTCTCTACCTGAGCAGGTACAGTATGAATAAGTAGAGATATCTTCTCCTGTCTACCTGAGCAGGTACAGTATGAATAAGTAGAGATATCTTCTCCTCTCTATCTGAGCAGGTACAGTATGAATAAGTAGAGATATCTTCTCTTGTCTACCTGAGCAGGTACAGTATGAATAAGTAGAGATATCTTCTCCTCTCTACCTGAGCAGGTACAGTATGAATAAGTAGAGATATCTTCTCCTGTCTACCTGAGCAAGTACAGTATGAATAAGTAGAGATATCTTCTCCTGTCTATCTGAGCAGGTACAGTATGAATAAGTAGAGATATCTTCTCCTCTCTACCTGAGCAGGTACAGTATGAATAAGTAGAGATATCTTCTCCTGTCTACCTGAGCAGGTACAGTATGAATAAGTAGAGATATCTTCTCCTCTCTACCTGAGCAGGTACAGTATGAATAAGTAGAGATATCTTCTCTGTCTACCTGAGCAGGTACAGTATGAATAAGTAGAGATATCTTCTCTGTCTACCTGAGCAGGTACAGTATGAATAAGTAGAGATATCTTCTCCTCTCTACCTGAGCAGGTACAGTATGAATAAGTAGAGATATCTTCTCCTCTCTACCTGAGCAGGTACAGTATGAATAAGTAGAGATATCTTCTCTGTCTACCTGAGCAGGTACAGTATGAATAAGTAGAGATATCTTCTCCTCTCTACCTGAGCAGGTACAGTATGAATAAGTAGAGATATCTTCTCTGTCTACCTGAGCAGGTACAGTATGAATAAGTAGAGATATCTTCTCTGTCTACCTGAGCAGGTACAGTATGAATAAGTAGAGATATCTTCTCCTGTCTACCTGAGCAGGTACAGTATGAATAAGTAGAGATATCTTCTCCTCTCTACCTGAGCAGGTACAGTATGAATAAGTAGAGATATCTTCTCTGTCTACCTGAGCAGGTACAGTATGAATAAGTAGAGATATCTTCTCCTCTCTATCTGAGCAGGTACAGTATGAATAAGTAGAGATATCTTCTCCTCTCTACCTGAGCAGGTACAGTATGAATAAGTAG
>NW_028170763.1:82500-95907 GCF_963971535.1 Notolepis coatsorum | reverse complement strand
ACTCCTTGTGCAGTGGGGAGAACGTAGACACCGGCTGGCGGGTGAGAGCAGGAACTCCGTAGTCAAGCTCCATGCAGGGGTCCAGACGGGCTCGCTGGAACAGAGGTCCTTGGCACAAGAGCGGGAAGGTTAGAACAGGGAATAATAACGTGAGAGTGTCTAGCCCTGGGGAGCACTTAAGTTAAGTACCCTCCCTTTGTTCTTTTTGGGAGCCAGGGCCAGCAAAGGCCCTGTCCACACGAGAGTTTGGATTTAATATGACCGAAGTTTGAAAAAATAAAACCCGTCCACACGGTGAACACAGGTGGACAACCGTGTATAACTGCGTACTCACGGGCAGAGCTGGAACCCAGCAACCGATACATTTAGTACAATGTAATACAATGCCAAAGCAGTAGGCGGCGATGTTGTTCAGACATGAAGGCCATTTCAACCAATCAGAAAAGACTGAACGCTCACTAAACTTCCTGTTGGGTCGCGATCTGCCATTAATTTACTGAAGAAGAAGAAGTAAAATTCCTGTTTAGAAGCACAGCTGGACCCTATTGATCATTTTGCCAACGGAACATATATTTTCAGCAAAGAAAGAAACTGCAATAAACAAACGGATACATTCACTGTGTTCTGCCTCTCATTTTGTTGATGAAACAAAACCATCAGCAACACAATTTACCACCAAGAGCGGATAGTTTAGTCTCGCAAAAAGATCTCCGGTGTTGTTAGCTACATGCTAATGTCAATGGCATTCTCTATGTATAGTATATAGCTTAAATGCTAACGTAATAATGTAACGTTAACGCTAGTATAATGAATGGATGCAAACGTTATTTAACAGATTGCAGAATGGGTACAATACAATACGGCTCAATACAAACAATTGTTAAGGGGATGCAGTCTGGACTGGGTTCCTTATAACAATAACTTGACAACACATGAGTTTAGTTTAGCTGCAGCTACATGTTTAATCTGAGCGTCAACAGACATCAGTCGATCTCAACACAGACGATACGTTTTGAACAAAAGTTTGTTACAATCATTTTCATATAACGCTACTTGGGACAGCTCTGCTGTAAACACTGGTGTAGTTGGCTCTGCTCTAATCTCTCTACCCCGCGGTCTGCCGTGAACATGGGGAATAATTGCGACAGCTCTGCTGTAAACACTGGGAATAACCTCGGTTGCTATGTCCACACGCAACTGCAAAACCGCACAACTCCACCCTGGCCACCGGTTTCAAAGACCGCGGTTGCAGTGTAGCAAATCCCCGGTTGTGTGTGGCCGAACAGTGCAACTGCGCACATACAATCACGGTTACATTAAACCCAGCGTTCGTGTGGACGGGGCCTCAGTCACTGAGCCACCAGCCCCCCTCCTTGCAAATCCCCCTCAGCGTAGTGGGACTGCTTCCCACTATGGACTTTAATTATTCCCAATCGCCCCAGCTCCAACTGATCTTTTCCGATTTTTTCACACGATTATTATTACACATTGAGTCACTTCCATATGGGCAGTACCCCAAACCAGACTGCCCAGAACCTGTCTTCTAAAATATTCTGGAGGTCTGGGGGCAGGAGCCCCCGACCCCCTCTCTCTGGGAGAGCACTTGAGTCAAGTACCCTCCCTTTGTTCTCTTGGGGACACAGGGTCAGCTCAGTCACCCCCAAAATATACAGTAACACCTGAGTGCTAGTTCTAAAGTGGTAGAAGGGTGGTACAAGAGCAGTAGAAGAGCACCGAATCTGAAGAGCTTCATCTGTATGTACACTACACTTCGCTTGCTTTATATCACAGACCAGGTCAAGATACACATGTCACAATGAGACATTGGAATCCATCCCAGTCAGTTAATTAGGTGACTGACATGCATGTGGCTAGAGACAATTAACACCCTATATTGGTAAATGGTGTAAATGGACTGCATTTATATAGAGCTTTTATCCAAAGTGCTTTATAACTTGTGTCTCACATTCACCCATTCACTCACACATTCACACACCGACGGCGGAGCGATGTGCAAACCTGTTCCTCTCAAGCAGTTAGTGGTTAAGTGTCTTGCTCAAGGGCATTTCGACAGCACTGTCCAGGAGGAGCCGGGAATCGAACCAGGAACCATCAGTTACAGTCTCAGACCTGATGTCTCAATGCAGGGTAAGACCTCATCTGACCTCATCATCACACTGAGACCATCCCAAGCTTTCTTTACGTTGCCAGAGCATAGCTGCTCTACCTTTTCTTTGTAATCAAATATTCCTGTTCTTACTGATAGATCTAATCTCCTCCCTCTTTTCCTGAATTTAATTTAAGGTGTCCCCCTTCTTAGTAAAATGCAACCCGTCTCTCGTCAAGGCGCTTCTTTCATCTTCTTAGAGATCCATATCTTGTTATTTTTATACAATTTGACCCATTTCATGCAGGCAGGGGCGTAGCTGTCGATTCTGGGCCCCATGAAAGAATGTATTTCTAGGCCCCCAGTGAATGCGAGCGTGTGTAAGGGCGCGAGCAAAAAAATATTTGGCCATTTATTTATTGATGAAAATGCATAATATGCTTTTTACCTATACATTCGGATCAGCAGTTCAGCACCTGCACTGTTGGTGGGTGAGCCTAGTAAAGGATGTCGCATTGCGTTCATCTTCAATGAATGGACCAATGCAATAGTCTACCAAAGCCCCCCCTCTCTCTATATATATATCACACACACACACACACACACACACACACACACACACACACACACACACACATACACACACACACACACACACACACACACACACACACACACACACACACACACACACACACACACACACACACACACACACACACACACACACACACACACACACACACACACACACACACACTTCAGAAACAAACATAGTATCAATGAGAGCATCAATAAATACACCTGAGTGATGTCTAGTAAAAAAAAAAAAAAAAAAAAAATGTTGGGCCCCACCCCCAGTGCTGGGCCCTTGGAATCGTCCTAAGCTACCCACCCCCCCCCCCCCCCAGCTACACCCCTGCACCCAGCTAACATTAATGTCATAAAGGTTCAGATAAGACGTTATGGTCTCAGTCCCCACTCCCGAGTCAATGTCTTCAAAGCTTTCACACAGATCAAATCAAATGTATTAGTAGAGCTCGAAATCACAGATATCAACCGATACCGATATATGCAGGGTTTCCCCCACAAAAAAACGTAATCATTTCAGGTAATTAACATTACATATCTCTTGTCGTGGAATTAACACAACATTATGCATACTTTTTTATTTTTATATATCTCTCTCTCTCAGATTTTTCTCTGTTTTCTCCCCGTCCCAATTTAGTCGTTGTGCCAATTCCCCCCCCTCCCCTACCTGGTTGTTGTGCGCATGTTCTCCTACTGGTCGGTACAAGGGAAACCCTGAAGTATCCGCACGCTTCTTCCGACACGTGCGGCGACAGCCAGTGGCTCTCTTCTCACCTGGCAGCGAGGGCTCTCATTGGTGAAGTGTAACGCGTGGGAGGTCACGCTGCCTTCCTCAAGTCCTGCCTCCACTGAGCAAGCGCCCAGACCTGACCTGTAGGCGTCGCTGTCCACAACGCCAGTTTCCCACCCATGGTTTCCCTCCCCCTAACCCAGCCAAATGAGTTAGTATAGCGATCAGCCCAAGCCAAGGCAATGCTGACTCCGGGAGTCGAGACCGCAGCCTATTGCATTGGTGACGAGTGCAATCTCCGCTACGCCACCTGACCGCCCACATTATGCATACTTTTGACAATAAATAAAATAAGAGTTGTTCTTACTTGCTTGCCTGGGTAAATAAAGGTTAAATAAATGTAAAAAAATATATATATAATTTGTTTGAAAACCCATACCGATAATTTCCGATATTACATTTTAATGCCAATATCGGCCGATAATATCGGTAGGCCGATAATATCGGACATCCCTACACAGAACTGATCCATCCACTCACACCAGATCTCACAGAACTGACATTCAAGCTTGAGAGCACTAATAGACCACTGGCTGTGTCTCTTGATTATTATGTTATTATGACTATTTATTCGGTTGCCTGATTTAGATAATTACTAGATATAGAATTATGATAAGGTTGCCACATGCAGCGTTATTTTAAGATGATCTTCTGTGGGAAACATGTAATAACTTACTCAGTCGAATGGATCCAGGTAATATGATTTATTAACTTTTATTTATTAAAAATACATACAAAATAGTCAGAGATATGGCTGAATGGCTCTCATCCAGGCTACTAGCTAAGAGACCCGGAAGTAAGAGAAAGAATCAGAGAGAGATGCTCCTTTATAGTCAGGAGGGGGGGGGGTCCCACCATAAACTATAGATTTGGGGGAAGGGAGGGATAAACATTTGGGGTGAAGGGTGAAATACCTCAACTGAGGGAGAGGACGGTATATTATTCCTCCACACTTCCAACGACAAAAGCAATGTATTCTTTATCGATTATGGCTGTCACACCTTTCAATTCCCTATGACACAGGCACACAGAGATCAGGCTTGTGCTTCCATCAGGCTCCTAGGCTTTGTGCCCAAAGAGATTGTGCTGCTATGTCTGCTTGATGTGCAGTTCCCCCAGCAACAGCACATTGCAAAGTGGCCTAGATGCATAGACTATGTTTGGCCTTCGTGCATGAGTAATGTGTGCTATGATTACAGTGACAGTGACCCATACTTGTTGTCCATGTTGTTTTACGTCATTCACGATCTCTGGCTCTCCATCGTTTCCTGTTGATTGTTATGTCCGCGGAGGGCGGAGGATCCGAGGACAGTGAAGAGTTCAAGATTTATGAACAGCTTTTTCCCCCAAGCAGTCAGACTGTTAAACTCTCATTGACTGTCCCCTCACGTGCACCATGCCCTTTACCTGGACTTGATAACCATTATGTTTACCGCTCATCGTGCACTTTAAAATATTCTGTTATATGTACAGTGTTATGTGTTACATGTATGTTGTACTACGGTTTGTGGGAGCTCCCCTGAAATGTCGTTGTATACTTGTGTGCAATGACAATTAAAAGTCTATTCTATTCTAGTGTGCATTCGGTAGCATCCTGTGGGTGTGTGCAGGCATAGAGCCCAAAGGGTGCTCGAGCACCTGCCCTTTTGTGCCTCATAAAAAAGTGCCATTTTTTTTAAAGAAAATAATTATGTTGCGATAAAAGGATAAGTGAGCTCCTAATATAAAAAGTATAAAAAGGGAGCCCCCTGCCCAAAAAGGGCCCCCAAAAATCTGGCTTGCGCGCTTCACGCACTCACGTCACACGCGCACAGGCCCAGTGCCCTTTGAGCACCTGCCCCTCCAAAGTCCTGTGCACGTCCCTGGGTGTGTGTGTGTGAGTCTGCGGAATCTCTCAGGAATGTATATGGGGCCAATCAGTCTGTGCTTCGGCGCAGAAAGTTACAGAGTCAGGAAGGATGAGCGTGTGGGAATATGTTTCACATCAGGATGAGCGTGTGGGAATATGTTTCAGATCAGGATGAGCGTGTGGGAATATGTTTCACATCAGGATGAGCGTGTGGGAATATGTTTCACATCAGGATGAGCGTGTGGGAATATGTTTCAGATCAGGATGAGCGTGTGGGAATATGTTTCACATCAGGATGAGCGCGTGGGAATATGTTTCAGATCAGGATGAGCGTGTGGGAATATGTTTCACATCAGGATGAGCGTGTGGGAATATGTTTCACATCAGGATGAGCGTGTGGGAATATGTTTCACATCAGGATGAGCGTGTGGGAATATGTTTCACATCAGGATGAGCACGTGGGAATATGTTTCAGATCAGGATGAGCGCGTGGGAATATGTTTCAGATCAGGATGAGCGCGTGGGAATATGTTTCAGATCAGGATGATCTATCTATCTATCTTGGCGGGACTTAAGCATAGAAGTGTGTGGCAAACAGACCAATGAAAAGAGGATCTAATTTTTTTAAGTACAAAAATACAGTAAATTTCAAAGCCACAGCGTTCGATTTGGGTCAGAGGTGCTTTAGCATCAAACAAAGAAGCTGTTGCTATAGTGATGAGATAGGGTGGGGAACCCCACCCTATCAGCCGTTGCTAAGGACTATACTTTATAGTTGTGAGTTCTTCCGGTTTGACTCAGACAAGCAGACAAGCGTTTTCGGAACAAAAAAAAAATGTGTTGCCCATGGTGACCGTTACCATAGCAACCGTTTTTTTGGGTTGCCATGGCGACCGTCTGGACCTGCGTGAGGCCCAGAAAGGTCAGAAGGCCTGGTATGACCAACAGGCCAGGCGCCATGAGCTACAGGCTGGCCAAAAAGTCCTGTTGCTCCTCCCTTCATCCAACAGCAAGCTCTGTGCAAGGGCCATACCTCATCACCCGCAAGATGGGTCCCGTCACATAATGAGGTCCATCACCCGGACAAGAAGAAACAAAAACAGACTTGAACCTCCTGAAACAATGGAAGGAACGTCCAATCCAGGCGCCAGGAACAGCTCTGCTGGTTATTAGGGAGGTGGACGTGGAAGAGGAAGTGGAGACGGGACTGAGAGCTCTAACTACAACTGCTACCCCTGTCCTAGTACATCTAGCCCTAGAGCAAGCTGCACAGCTCCTCCAGGTCTTCCAGGAGTCTCCATCCCTCTTTGCCGCCAGGCCAGGGAAAACCACCCTCATTGAGCATGTGGTTCGGCTAAAAGACCAATCCGCCAACATCCCTACAGTGTTAGAGATAGAGATGTTGAAGCTCGGAGTGATTGAGCCATCAACGGTGAATGGACAAGAATGTACAAGTCTGTCCTGTAGGTGTGTGTGTGTGTGTGTGTGTGTGTGTGTGTGTGTGTGTGTGTGTGTGTGTGTGTGTGTGTGTGTGTGTGTGTGTGTGTGTGTGTGTGTGTGTGTGTGTGTGTGTGTGTGTGTGTGTGTGTGTGTGTGTGTGTGTGTGTGTGTGTGTGTGTGTGTGTGTGTGTGTGTGTGTGTGTACATGTGTGACTGTGTGTGCATGTGTGTGTATATGTGTGACTGTGTGTGTGTGCGTGTATATGTGTGTGTGTGTGTGCGTGTGTGTGCGTGTGTGTGTGTGTGTGCTAAGCTGCCAATAGTACTGTAGCTGAGACAGAGCAATATTTGGCAATTTGTTTGGCTTATCTCGTTGACATTGCAGCAATTCTCAGACCGCTCATGGTGCATTTATATACATGGCCAAGACTTCCGAATACGAGTATACTATATCTACACTTGTACCCAAGGCTGGTTATCACACAGACACACACGCACGCACGCACGCACGCACGCACGCGCGCACGCACGCACACACACACACACACACACACACACACACACACACACACACACACACACACACACACACACACACACACACACACAGCAGCCGGTAGCCTTGGTAACACCAATAATAGTTGAGGTTACCAGGTTTATATTGGATTGAACTCTGTGTGCGCGGCGTGTTTACAGCGGGGAGAGCTGCTAGCTGGTGGAGAGACCCTTTAATGCAGTGGTATAAACAACCATCTTCACTGGGAGGCAATCTCTCTGCGATTTGTCAAGGGGTCTGTTCCTGACCTGGGGGAGAGCCTGACCCCTGACCCCTGACCCTGTGACCTGTCAACCTGGTCCCGAAGTGGGAATCGAACCCAGGACCTTCTTGCTGTGAGGAGACAGTGTTGACCACTACACCACCGTGCTGTGAGACAGTGTTAACCACTACACCACCGTGCTGTGAGGAGACAGTGTTAACGATAGGTTATGACTATAACCAAGTTCTGTTAGTTAGGGGCGATGCTTGGCATCACACTGCACTATCTCACGTACGTGCACGCGCACTGAATAAACCACAAATATACCTCTAATACCAATATTAGTCTGACCACACCCCTCATCAGCTTACCTTCATAAGCAGGTGTGTGGTCACCTGCTCTCCTCCTTCCCAAGCTTTCACCACAAGGTGAGGACAAGGGCTGCAGCGGCCGTCTGATGCCAAGCATCGCCCCTAACTAACAGAACTTGGTTATAGTCATAACCTATCGTTCTGTATCGTTAGTGGCTTAGCTTGGCATCACACTGCACAAGGGAGGCCAAGCGGAGCCACTGGCTGACAAATACACCCCGCTGACAGCCCCCCCACAACCATCAGAACAGGGAGGGCCGAGCCCCCCCGACCCCCCCTAATGGCGGGTAGCCCCCCTATTAGGGACGTCATGGGAAGGCGACGGACCCGACCGTGCGAAGAGGCACTCAAGCACTCAACGCACAGGGTGAGCAGCCGTGGCTTGACCCCACGACTACACACACGCACAACCCGCATGCCACCCGGGAACGAACGGAGAAAAACCACCTCGTTACTGCCCCCAGAATCACGGGGTCAAGGGCCAACCCAACCCCGTGGCAAGGCCGTAGCAGCGGAGCGCGAAGGAAGGCCCAGACCCACCAAGGACTGGGCTCCCTGAAATGGGGGCCCGGAGAAGTCCATGATGCCAGCATCAAGACCCCACCAGGGGGGCACCTAGTGACCCCGCCCCTCACATCGCCAGCGTATTCGGACAAAGGCCCCTCAGCCGAGCGGGCCCTGTCCCCCCCAACAGCACACCGCCTGGAACACAAGCCCTGCAACAGGCAGACAGCATGGTCATAACATACAAGAGTTAACCAACGGAACAGGCAGTGCACCGGGGAAGACCAGGCAACAGGTCGTCAACCCAAGCCTGGAAAAAACTGCGGACGAGGCAGGCGCCAGAAAGGACAGCTGAAACAGCCGCCCCGGCGGAAGGGGCGTATGCTGGCGTTGTCGCATAACCAAGCTTTCAACAGCACGTCAGAAGCGGGATCCGTAGACCACACGGCCCCTGACAGCTGCCCACAGAAAAGCCCATACGATCGGCAGACGTCATGAACGTGCAGGGGCACCCTCAACCGGAGAACCGGGAGTTGACACTGCAGCAACACACCAGAGAACCAACCACCCAGGCATTACCCCATGTAATGGTTGGTCCTATAACCCCTCAGGAAAAAACCCCGAAACGCACCTGCGGCACCGCCGCAGCCCGCGTTCCGGTTCCCAACAGGGCTATCCCGGGCCTACAGGTCAACGGGCATCACCCCGGACCGGGCCCGGCGATACGGGGAGCACAGGATCCCAAAGGAGGTTAACCCCACCCAACAGGCTCCTCAGCGCCAAAACGCAAGAGAAGAGCGTAATATGGAAGACCAGCCCCCAGCACCCCGCACTCGGTATTCCCAGGAGGTCACCCAACCAAGTACCAACCAAGACCAACCCGCACAGCAGCCGAGATCCGACGAGATCGGATGCGTACAGGTCGGCACGGCCATAAGCCACTATGACAGTGCAGAATACATCAAACAAGGGGTCCCATAACGCACAACCCTGTGACACCCGGATCGACCTAGCATTTTTCCCCCTGAAAAAACCCTAAGTCCCCTCAGGGTACCAGAACAGCAGATCTGCATCCCCAGCGGACAACGGGTGCACTGATCTGGACCAGCGCGACCAGAACCAGTCCCGTGCCCTAATCACGCCGACCTGCCAACCCCAGGAGAAGGGGCAGATATGCGCGTCTGATCCCAACATAAAAAGAAGGCGCCACCCAGACGTGTCGGTATGAACCGCGTCCGGCGGCCCACCCCTAGGGCGTGAGACCCTTCCCATATGCCCAGACCCATTCCGTCATCATCCCCTGACATGAACGGGAACCCATCGGCAACACACAGGATGTCGGAAGAGGAAAAACCCCCATCCCAATTGCTCCATAAAAACGCTGTTTTTACCAAAGCAAACGAGGCGCGCCAGTCAGCAACGGCCAAAGCACATCCTGAGCTAGCACTATGTGTGCGTTTGGACATACCCACATCAACAATAGGCCGTTTAGACCACCATATTGAATCCCCCAAGACGCCCAGGGAAACGACAAGAGGGGCGAGATGCAATCAACTCCATGAATGAATGAATGAAAAAATATACCCAACAGACTGCAGTACAGGAATACATACAAAAAGATAAGGGGAGGCAGACCTGAGAAGACGTTTAGTCTTGTTCCATCAGGGACCCTCATTTCATATCCATCAAGACACATTCAACTCTTTATAAAATAAAGAAAAGGCATCACATGTATGACCTAACTGCACAGCTGGGAGTAAAAAACCCTGTTTTTCACATGATTTTAATCCAGTCACTCTTTTTAATCAGAGTGTAAGACCAGATTCCCCCAGAAACACCTTCCCACATGAGACCACGGTCAAGAAAAAGATATGTAAACTGTGAGACACGTGACCAACAGACTCAAGTTTGACACAAAAACGAGCGCAGCAGGTTAAGTCCTGCGCTCTAACCTCGACATCTTTACGACACCAGCTCATGGAAGGCGTCGCCATAGCAACAACGCTATAACGGGCGGGAAAACCCACGGATCCTGTCATAACAGGAGTCGGTAGAATACCCCTCCCCCCCCCCCCCCCCCTCCCCCGTCAAGCACTGGCTTGGCCCTGACTGGCTCAGCAGAAAAGTCAACAAACCCTCTAAACCAATCAAGTGGGGAAAAAGGAGGGGTTTATCCGACACCCCCTCCCGAAAAAACACACCTTCTATCCCTACACACAGAAAACAACCGTAGCCATTTTGAAAACCTCCGGTAGAACAAAATATATAGCATAAGCTAATACAATGTTAGCTACCCACAAAGTGTAAAAGGGTTTACAACAAAACACAAGTCGCCTGTGCGTGAATCCCATACCCGCAGCCTATGCTACACATAGGAAGACGTTGAACGAGAGTAATGGCTAGGCCATGAAAAGTGTGTACGAGCATTACTGCAACTAACAACACAGCGTTGTGAACACATATACTTAGTTAAAGCAATGGAATACCACCAGTTCTAATTGCATGTGGAGCATCAAGCTAATAGAACCTATTACCGAGTGTAAGTTGCAGACCTTGCTTAAAAACTCGTAACACAACACAACTCATTCCCCCAACGTAACAGGGTAGATTCATAAAACACAACCCCACCACATGATTTGTATTGAAGAAACACACAGTTTGTTCGGCCAAACACAGTCCCCCTTATGTCAGGGAACTTTTTATTAATAAATAAATACGTGTTCAAGGCACAAAATCATAGAGGGGCCGGGGAGGGTGTAGAGGAGGGGACACAGAGGGGGAAAAGTCACTCTCAACGGCGCCTGCCACCTCGCGCCGCTCGAGTCTTGCCACCCCGGGGAGCCCCGGAGGGACGATAGGTAACAGTCTGCTGGACACGACGATCCCTACCGTCTCCTCCGGTCTGGGATGGGCCGGCGGTGGCCGAAGCGCCGCTTCTTCCCCTGGCCCTCTTGGCAGGGCCAGCGGCGGCGGCGGAGGCAGTGGTAGCGGCGACGGAGACAGCTCGACGTCGCGGAATCCTTCTGCCCCCACCGGCAAGGACGGGAGGCGAAAAATGGGGTTGGAGAATGGACCTCTCCTCTGCCATCTCTCTGCATGTTGAGGTCATCAATAGCAGGGCCTTCCCGAACAGGCCAGCGTCGGAGAGGGCGGCCGTCAGAAGAGGGGTTCTCTTCCGTTCCGGCACACGGGCCTGCTCCAGCCAAAGATGACGCTGGCCCAGGGTGGCCAGGGCGCGCACTTTCCCCATGGCTATGGCTAGCACCTGGGAGAGGTGCAGCACAGCTCCCGCAGCCTGGGTGATCTGATCGCACCTCACCTCGTTCAGATCCGCGCCGCCCGTCATTATCCCCGATACAAATCTAGCCAGGTGGGCGATGTTAGAGGCCGCAGCCAGCGACTGTGTACCGGCGATGAATGACTGGTCACCCCAATAAGCCAATCGCCTAGCCGACCTCCCCTGGAGGACCGGCTTGCATAGGGGCTCCCACACCATATCCGGACAGAGGAGCGCGGCCATCGGATTGTCAAGCCGAGGTACGCCCTCCCCCATACCTTTGACCAACCCCGACACCCGCGTAACTGGTACGTAGGCGGGAGTTAGTCCCATGATGTTGGAGACCGCCTGACCCCGACGAACATAGGCCCCCATCGATGGGAAAAATGGGTAGACAACGTCCACCCCTCTCACCGGGGGACGCTGCCAGGGATGGCCTATGAGGTCATCAGGGACAGGTGCAGGCAATGGCTGCGGCAGCGGCACACCGTTTGCAGCGGCGGCTACCGCCATGAGCTCGGGGAACAAGGCCCGCAGTTCCCCCTGCGGACCCTCCTCCACCGACCCCGCATCCCTCGCATACAGCAGGCTGCGACTGGTCAAGGAGCCACAATCCGATGCGGCTGACAGTAGGGCATCCTGTCGATGAGGCCAAGGTGGTTCCCCGACATCCTCGAACAAGGCGCCCCGTGGAGCCATTTCTCCCCCCTCCGGGGTCTCCGGAGGAGGGATACTCCCCTCCACGGGACCATCATACAAGAACCCGTCCGCCTCCTCCATGAAGTCTTCAGTTTCCATCAGAAATCCAGAGTCGGACGCGGCCTCGCTGGTCTCCAGCAATTCCCCAAACCCAGGCCGTTCGCGTCTGCACGCCACCATGTTACGACGTGAGCAAGCAGACGCAAAAAGTTTTCGTCGCAAATCCTCTGGCTCTAAGACAATCCCCCGTTCATCAACGGGCGATTCCCCAGAAACAGAGGAACCAGAGTCGAGATCAGGCCATCGCCGGAGCGACGGCACCGAACCCTCGGCTCGTCGGTGAGGAAAACTATCCACCGGCAGTCTCCCGGGCTGGGTCAGCAACCACGAGAGTGGCAACAGCCCAGCACCGGAACGCACGACGGAGGCGGGAATGGAGAATCGGTGGTGAAGAGTAGGTCTAGCGGGTCTACTCTCCGCGGAATACATTATGACCCAAACCTTTTTCTTATACAAACAAGTGAGAGAAGAAAAAGGTTAGGCACAATGTAAACCTAGTCACAACTCTTTTCAACTATCAACGACACGTCAAGTGGGGTACTACCGAGGCACTTCCTTGTGGTGAAAGCGAGAAGGAGGAGAGCAGGTGACCACACACCTGCTTATGAAGGTAAGCTGATGAGGGGTGTGGTCAGACTAATATTGGTATTAGAGGTATATTTGTGGTTTATTCAGTGCGCGTGCACGTACGTGAGATAGTGCAGTGTGATGCCAAGCTAAGCCACTAACGATACAGAACCACTACACCACCGTGCTGTGAGACAGTGTTAACCACTACACCACCGTGCTGTGAGGAGACAGTGTTAACCACTACACCACTGTGCTGTGAGGAGACAGTGTTAACCACTACACCACCGTGCTGTGAGGAGACAGTGTTAACCACTACACCACCGTGCTGTGAGGAGACAGTGTTAACCACTACACCACCGTGCTGTGAGGAGACAGTGTTAACCACTACACC
>NW_028170763.1:77500-80000 GCF_963971535.1 Notolepis coatsorum | reverse complement strand
TGGACAGGCCTTGATAAAATGGACAGTTCTTATCGTTTTGTCCAAAACTGTTTTGAGATCAGCAGGCATTTTTTTGGCAGCTAGGGCCTCCCTGTGGATGCAGCCAGGGCGTCCCTGTGGATGCAGCTAGGGCCTCCCTGTGGATGCAGCTAGGGCCTTCCCGTGGATGCAGCTAGGGCCTCCCTGTGGATGCAGCTAGGGCCTCCCTGTGGGTGCAGCTAGGGCCTCCCTGTGGATGCAGCTAGGGCCTCCCTGTGGATGCAGCTAGGGCCTCCCTGTGGATGCAGCTAGGGCCTCCCTGTGGATGCAGCTAGGGCCTCCCTGTGGATGCAGCTAGGGCCTCCCTGTGGATGCAGCTAGGGCCTTCCTGTGGATGCAGCTAGGGCCTCCCTGTGGATGCAGCTAGGGCCTCCCTGTGGAGCAGTGAATATATTTTGCTTGCTGAGCCACTGCTCTTACGCTGGTGCATCAGTAAAACAGCGCCACTATTTACCCATAATGATACGCCTAATTTGAGAGAATAACAAACTATAATACCATGTTTTATATTACACAACAGTTTTACAATTTTATTTTTAATTTAAATTATATTATATACATTTTCTATTTTATTTAGTTTGGGAACCACTGTCCTAGAGTGCCTGAGCAGTGGACAGCTGTGACCTTATATGGCCTGATGGCTGATGACGTCTCATGATGACCTGTCTGAGCAGCCAATCATGATTTATGACATTATGCACTTTCAATAAAGCATTATAAAAATAAAAAAAACTGTTGTCATTCTTATGTTGTGGCAGCAGCAGGGGGGACGACGACGACTTTGTAACCTAGTTACTTTCAAAGTAACTAAGTTACTTTGATAATCAAGTAATCAGTAAAGTAACTAGATTACTTTTTAAAGGAGTAATCAGTAATCATATAATTTTTACAAGTAATCTGTGGCATCACTGATAACAACTCACCTCCAAGCCTTTCTTGAACGGTTTAAAAAGTATTTCCCAGAGGAAATCAAGCGACCGAACCTTAACTAATTTGCGGCCATTCGATTTCCCCATCTAGCTCTAGCTGGGCCAGGTTTCCATTACATAGTTTCACTGTGCGTCACCTTGTTTGTAGAGCTAAATCTATATTTTATATTATAGCATTAGCTATGGATACAATACCATGGTCATTTGACAGTAACTATCTTCCGTTCAAGATGCAAAAAAGAATAAATTTTTTCATGAATACGTTCACGCATTATCCCGTGGTGAATATAAGTATAATTTCGGAATGATCCGGGATAATTCCTGGAAGGCTGGTTATAGGGTGCAACGTGAATTCTACTAAAACCATTGGCGTCTCGTCCCTGGACACGCTACTATTTCTAAATCAAATGTATATAATAGGTATTATGTTTCATCATGAATGCATGAAAGGGGGGGGGGGGTCATTTCTGATAATTTGATTGCCAGTAACGGCATTCGTTATTACCACAACACACGCCGATCAGGGGGATAGGTATGATAACCATGCACGATCAAGCTGAAATTGACATCAGATTGTCCTTACCTGTGGTCGGTGGTATTCCAAAAATAATATTCCAATTATTTGATAGCCATCTGGTCCATCGTATGTCCATTTGGTCCACGACATAACCCACCACAACATATGGATCGGGCGTCCCGAAAAGGATTCAATGCGATCGAGTGAAGCCCTAGGTTTCCCATTACTAGAAAAGTGCGCCCGGAGCGGTTTAAACGTAGCACCCGGTCTGGAACAGGCTTTACTGCACTCTTGATAGTGCCTACTAGCAGGATCTGGCCGGTACTGCACCTTTTGAGTCCCAGTATGCCTTTTAACGGCAACATACAGGCCCCTGACATTGATTAAAGCCCAACCTCCAGGTTAAACCCTACTGATCAATTATGGGTAGTTTACATCATTGGTATATAATTTGATTATTTATTTTTTTCCATTTGACACCGGAAATGCCACTCTGAAAGAGTTAAAAAGGTCCATGCATGAATAACATGCACGCGCGAATCAAAAAAGCTTATCAAACGCCGACGTCACAACAGGACAACAGGTGCATATTAATGAGCCGAATCTAAAAGCTTATCAGACGCTAGCACCTAGCACGGCCGTGACGTCACTTCAGGAAACGTATGCCTTATGTCCGTCCGGGTCATAGTACTAGATCAATGGTGGCTCACTCGGTGCATCACAGTTAGCCTATATCTCCGCCGTCCATGCTACAGTCGACTCGGGACCACTACACTCACTGACGTTAGCCTATAGCCCGCCGTCCCTGCGGGTGGTTCTCTCCTCTTTGTGTGCCCCCGTCCCCGCGGAGGAGCTTGTGGACTCGACAACAGCGGCGGCCGCAGGGCGCCGGAGCCCGCAGCGATAGTTAGCTCATAGCTATCGTGTAACACTAGCCTTTACGGGCTCGAGCACCCTACGGCTGCCGCCGCCGTCGCGTCCATGGGCCCCCCGGCAGGGCACCCGTGGCCCGTGG
>NW_028170763.1:65000-72500 GCF_963971535.1 Notolepis coatsorum | reverse complement strand
TAATATGGGGTTCTGATAAACTAAAATTATTTGTTAAAATAACATAAGTTAACATATATTTTTACATTTATGCAAATGAATATGCAATATGTATAACTTGAATAAGTAATAAATACAGAAACACCATGTTTAACAATATGTAAATGTGTAGCTACATTTACATATGGTCTTTGGCCCTTTGAGGGCAACCATAATGCTGATGTGGCCCTCTGTGAAAATGAGTTTGACACCCCTGCTATAACCCTAGTTATATGATTGGCGTAGCTGTCTGCTTTTAACGCAGCCCTGAGGACCCTTGGCTACGCCAATCATATAACTAGGATTATAGGATAACCTTCGTTCTCCAACTTGTGTGAGTTGCAGTGATCTCCTGGTTGTTCCCCACCTAGGT
This sequence comes from Notolepis coatsorum, assembly GCF_963971535.1. Taxonomy (NCBI): domain Eukaryota; kingdom Metazoa; phylum Chordata; class Actinopteri; order Aulopiformes; family Paralepididae; genus Notolepis; species Notolepis coatsorum. The sequence continues at coordinate 72,109 of NW_028170763.1, read as the reverse complement.
TATCTAACTATTGCGCCGCTGCAACTAGAAACACTGGCCTGGCCTGCTTCTAAGTTCAGTGGCCTGACTGCATTAAAAAAAATATATATATATATTTTTTTTTATCATCTGGCGAATCCCCCCCACGGCGGCTCGCGACCCCTCTAGGGGTCGACTTTGGTAACCACCAATAAAACAATAGCAATCAAACAACATTTTTTATTCAACATCAAAGCAGGAGCAGCAGGTGGAAAGGATTTCCAATATTTTTTGTTTAAAACAATACAAGGAGAGGCCAATTTGAGACGTGTCTGGAGGTCATTCCAGGTCAAAGGATCAAAATAAAATAGGCTTCTTTTACTTGCCTCAGTCCGCACAGGCGGTATTTTAAAGCGCATCCAGGTGCTGGATCTGAGGTTGAGTGAGTTTTGAATTAATTCAAGCTTGGAACTGATGTACCATGGATGCCGATTTTACAAAGCAATGTTCCTGTTATAGCACCTTATATCACAGAGGTACTTATCTGTTTACTTACCAGGGTAGACTATAAGACTCAGTGTGGTGTATTACATATTGTACAGAGTAGACTTAGTTAGCTATACATTAATGTGTACATGGGATTGATTGATTTAGGATATAATCTGTATATGATACCAGGGGAACATGTCTTTTTTTTATTCATATCATGTTCTTACCTTTTATTCTTATATTTCTATTCTCATATATTCATTTTGTTTTATATCCACTTTTTTCTCCTCCTTTTTCTATTTTCTCCCATCCCAATTTAGCCGTGCCAATTCTCTCCTCGCATGTGCCCCCCACTGGCCGGCCCCTCCGATACATGTGGAGGCAGCCAGTCACATCTTTTCACCTACCAGCGCGGACTCTCATTTGGCGAGGAGTAACGTGTAGGAGGCTCACACTGCCCCCGCCATTTTCCTGTCTTTGCTGTGCAGGCGCCCCAACCGACCTGTAGGAGTCGCTGTTCACAACGACCAGACTACCACCCATCGACTTCCCTCCCGCTAACTCTGCCAATTGAGTCAGTATGACAGCCGGCCCAAGCCGGAGGCAACATTGACAGCCGGATTCGATACCGGTGTCTCTTGCGTTGGTGACGAGCGCAATGGCCGCTGCGCCACCCAGCCGCCCCTTATTCTCATATATTATTTTTTTTTGTATCCACTTTTTCTCCTTATTTTTAAAATGTTTCTCCCATCCCAATTTCGTGTGTCCAATTCTCCCCTCCCCTGTCTGTTGCTCGACTATGCCCCCCACTGGTCAGTTGTAGAGAGGATAGAAGCCTTGCATCACGTGTTCCCTCCGGCACACGAGGAGGCAGCCTGTCACATCTATTCGCCTGCCAGCGCAGACTCTCATTGGCGAGGTGTAACGCATGGTAGGCCCCACCCCCCCCGTCCCCCGTCCCCCATCCCCCCCCCTGTGCTGCTATGACCCCTGAATTCGCCCCGGGGCGGGGGGGATTATTATTAAAGGAACACCTTATCTCTTAGGTCGGTGGTGTTGTGTGGAGTTTGAAGGTTACACAACACAGCGATTGTCTGACGCGCGACTCTCCTCGTAAAAATGCCAGTAATTTCTGCCACCAGTTGAGTTGTTCAAGGGAAACATTCAAACCCCAATAAAAAGATGACCATGAGAGTGAGACGATGGGGCAATCCGGTAAACCTGCCGGGGCCGTTCATCATCGTTCTGCTGTCGCCAGCCGTTTATTTTTAAAAGCAAACACTCTCTGCCAATGTCAAGTCACGTTCCCGTGACCAGAGCAGAGCGCTGGGAGCGTGCACGTGCACGCGTGTGTGCGTGTGTGTGCTGTGCACGCACGGACGCTGTACTGTGGTTTTCCACTGGAGGGAATGTGGTGGAGAGGTGTGCATGTGCACGTGCGTGTGTGCGACGCGTGCACAGATATGGACAAATGTATTTTGTTACATGACTAACATGTCTAGTACAAAAACGTTGCATATCTGAACCTTCCAGAACAGGTCCTCACACCCAGCAGAAGCATGGGCCACCGGGGAAGCAAGTTCAGAACCAGAATCAGAATCAGAATCAGAATCAGAATCAGAATCAGAATCAGAAAGGTCTTTATTGCCAAGTAGTTTTCAGTTCACATACAAGGAATTCGATTTTTTTTGCGACATTGACGGACAAGACAATTATGGTAGAATAAAAAAGAAAAAGGTGGAGAAAAAAATTTAATGGAATATAAACAAAATGAACATAGCGGCACAATAGAATAGAATTATAAAATAAATAAAAATAAATAGGAATTAGGAATAGGAATATGCCAGGGCTGTACAACTGTGTGTGGTCAAGTATATATACTACACCAGTAACCAGGTCACTTTAGTGGTTCTCAAACTATGGGTTGCGACCAAAATTGGGGTCACGGGTAGGTGACAGTAGGCATTGGAAAGTAAATTTTTTTTTGAATAAAACAAAAATTATTGTTTTGTTTTTTGTTCTGGTAACATATTTTGGCTAAATATGCCTCGTTTTATAAATGTGTATTGATAACATAGTGCTGTAATTAAATGTTCTAATAAATATGCATGATCAAGTTCAACAACATGTGTTTTTATTTTGATATTCCCTAATTCCCTGTTGAAATTACGCGATGCATTAAGTGTGGGGTCCCCAAAAGAAATCGTCAAAATAAAATGGGGTCACGGCATGAAAGAGTTTGGGAACCGCTGAGAACATTGTTCTCCAGGTGACAGGTCTTCAGAGTTCTGCTTCCGGCCTGCGGCAGGTTGGAGAGTGAGAGAGTGAGGGAGTGAGAGAGTGAGAGAGCGGAGTGTCCTCTTTCATCTGCCCTTTGGGTTTCATTGCTCCTCTATCGTACAGCTCACGTCACGGTGCTGGTTCAGGGCGAACAGCGTGCATCTGTCATCACTCCATCTGATCCTCTTTCTATTCCAGAGCCTCAACTGTCTTAGATTCAAGATTCAAGAGGTTTATTCATCACACACACATACATACCAGGTCATACAGTGAAATGCGGGTGGTCATGCCCGCTTCGATTGTGCAATAATACTAATAATAAAATAGACGTAAAAAAAAAAAACAGATAATAAAAAGACATAAGATGGGCATGATAAAATAGACATGCTAAATTCCTGAGAAGGCACTGGGTCCTATGTAAACTACTATACAATATACAGTTTTAACTCTATGTCATGCTTACTATATCTAAACTATACTAAACTATACTATACAAGAACCACATCGGTTCTACCTTAAAGTGACCTTTATTTTCCTCATTCCTTTAAAGTGACCTTTCCATTTTGTTTAAAGTGGCATTTTGTTTAATCTTATATCCTTATAATCAGGAAATAAGCAGCTTTTCCTCTACAGAAGTCGAGTTGTAGATTTGACTTCTTGATTTCAGAAATAACACAAATACGTGTCCTCGAAAGTGTCTTGTTACAAAAAAGACGTGATCATTCTGTAGGGAAAATGCATTTACAAAATACATACAAAGTATTTCATGTGTGTGTATTCCTGTGTACGTGTGCAGGTTGAGTATCCCCTATGTGTGGCGGGTCTGTCTGTCTGTCTGTCTGTCTGTCTGTCTGTCTGTCTGTCTGTCTGTCTGTCTGTCTGTCTGTCTGTCTGTCTGTCTGTCTGTCTGTCTGTCTGTCTGTCTGTCTGTCTGTCTGTCTGTCTGTCTGTCTGTCTGTCTGTCTGTCTGTCTGTCTGTCTGTCTGTCTGTCTGTCTGTCTGTCTGTCTGTCTGTCTGTCTGTCTGTCTGTATGTCTGTCTGTCTGTGTCAAGTGTTCCTTTAGGTGTCATAGCAGCATGTGGGGGGGGGGGGGGGGGGGTCGGGGGATAAGCCGGAACAAAGATGATAATAGAAATAGTAATAATAATAGAGTAGAACATAGTAATAATAGTGGAATGACAGTATATTCTATCAATAATAATAGTATACATGGTATATATAGAAGTAGCACATTGCGTTAGAGTGTGTGTGTGTCCGTGTGTGTGTCTCTGTGTGTGTGTTTTTGTATGTATTACATGCATTGTAGACATGTATTTCACGCGTGTGTTTTTGCAAGACGTCCAAATGCTCACCCTTACATCTATAGCTGCTGCTGTAAAGCATTATTCTAACTGTATAGCTGCAGCACAGGTGGTGATGTGGTCTTTAACTGTCGCTCGCAAAGCTGCCATCTCTCTGCAATGCATGCTGAGCTGTGGAACACTGGCCTGGAACACTGCCAACACTGTTCTATTCACGTGTCCTGCTCTCCCGTGCTGCCATGCCTGCCTGGCCTCCACCCTCTCACCACACACACACACAATCTACAACAATCTACCAGATGAAATAAAAAACAGCAGGAGTATTTTTAAGTTTAAAAATATGTTTAAAAACAGGGTTCTAGAATCTTATAGTCAAATTTAGAACCTAGAATCTGTTTCCTCTACCATGTAACTCGGGTGTTGTAGATTAAGTATTGATTTACCTATATTGGATTAATGTTCTTTTCGGGATCGGTTTTTGTTGATTGTTTTATTTTGCAAACAAACTTTTTTATTTTTTATTTTTTTTATTAGGGGTAGGTTGTTCTATAAGCCATTTGGCTTCAAACCTATCCTTTTCGCTTGTTTCGAAAAATTATTTGTTTATTGTTTATTTATTTGTAAACATTTGAAATTTTTTATTCATTCATTCATTCACACTGGCCTCCACCCTCTCACCTAACATGGCAGCGGAGATACACATACATCTGTCTCAAGACTTAGTCCTGCATGTATCAACAAATGTGCATGTTGTTGTGAATTTATGTGTGCCATTATTACGCCACGCTTCCGTGAGTCTGCCTCAGGGCAGCTCTGGCTGCAATTGTAGCTTACCACCACCGGTATGACTGTGTATGAACGAATAATGGACTCTGTGAAGCGCTCTGGGTGCCATGAAGAGCGCTATATAAATCCAAGTCATTATTATTATTATTATTAAATGTAATAATTGTGGAATATTACTATAACTAGACAATTCCGCAGGGGAAATTGTAAAAGTGTGGGTGATGCCTGTGCACCGCCGGCCAACGGGAGATGATCTCTCGCGAGTCTCTATGACAAATGGTTCAAAAGATACAAAAAGGGGGCGCGGCCTAAGGATGTGGTCAATATAGACCAATGAAAGAGGATATCCCTACTGAGTACAATGGTACAACCCGCAAGTCTCTACGACAAACGGTTAAAAATATACAAAAAGGGGGCGCGGCCTATGGATGTGGTCAATATAGACCAATGAAAGAGGATATCCCTACTGAGTACAATGGTACAACCCGCAAGTCTCTACGACAAACGGTTAAAAATATACAAAAAGGGGGTGCGGCCTAATGCTAGGGGGCGTGGTCAATATAGACCAATGAAAGAGGATATCCCTACTGAAAAAAATATATATATCTAACCCTAACTAACCGTACTGTCATGCACTTGTCCTAATAAACTAACCTACACTGTAGCACTCAACACTTTGATGAACATTGTTGCTCAGCTGATAGAGTTGTGCCCTTCCTGATGGCTTGTCGTACAGAACTTGTAAGTCGCTTTGGGTAAAAGCGTCAGCTAAATGACTAAATGTAAATGTAAAATGTAATGGCACAACCCGCAAGTCTCTACGACAAACGGTTCAAAGGATACAAAAACAGGGCATGGCCTAATGATTGGGGGAGTGGTCATCATAGACCAATGAAATAGGATATCCCTACTGAGTACAATGGCACAACCCGCAAGTCTCTACGACAAATGGCTCAAAAGATACAAAAGGGGGCGTGGCCTAATGCTCTGGGGAGTGGTCAACATAGACCAACGAAAGAGGATATCTCTTCTGAGTACAATGGCACAACCCACAAGTCTCTACGACAAACGGTTCAAAAGATACACACAGGGGGAGGAGCCAAACCATGGGGGCCTGGTCAACATAGACCAATGAAAGAGGATATCCCTACCGAGTACAATGGCACAACCTGCAAATCTCTATGACAAACGGTTCAAAAGATACACAAAGGGGGAGGAGCCGAACCATGGGGGCGTGGTCAACATAGACCAATGAAAGAGGATATCCCTACTGAGTACAATAGCACAACCCGCAAGTCTCTACGACAAACGGTTCTGTGGTGTTCCACAAGGAAGCATACTAGGACCGCTACTCTTCCTAATTTATGCAAATGACATGTCGTCAGCCTGTGACTGCAACTTGTTCCTGTTTGCGGACGACTCAGCCCTGCTGGTCTCTGACAAGAACAAATTGCAGGTTGAAAAAACCCTCAGCACGGAACTAGGCAAAATCTGCATATGGCTCGCTGATAACAAACTATCATTACACATGGGCAAAACAGAGTCCATTCTCTTCGGTTCAAATAACAAACTCAGCAAGACCGACGGATTCTCAGTTACAGTGGGTGACAATATTGTCACAAGGAAAGACGAAATTACCTACCTGGGTTCCATCCTAGAGGCAAATCTTTCCTGTGACAAAATGGCATCCAATGTAATAAAAAAAGTCAACCAACGAACTAGATTCTTGTACCGGATCTCCTCTCTGGTAAACAAGAATACCCTGAAGACTCTGGCAGGAGCACTCATTCAAGGGTACTATGACTATGCGTGCACCTCATGGTACCAAAGCACCTCAAAGGCGCTTAAAACAAAATTACAAACATCACAAAACAAACTGGTCAGACTACTACTTGACCTGAACCCCAGAACCCACCTCACCCCTGCCCACTTTGCCAACCTAGGATGGCTTAGAGTAGACGACAGAGTACAGCAACTTGCAATGGGCCTGGTCTACAAGATACACTATACGACCGGGGTGCCCATGTACATGTCAAAATACTTCCCAAAGGTCAGTGAATACCACAACCACTACACCAGAGGAAGCTCAACAAATCATGTTAAACCCAGATTCGGCTCAAACAAGGGACTAAACACGTTTCGCAATTATGCCACAACAATGTGGAACGCCCTACCCAAAGCTGTAAAGGAATGTGAATCCCTGCCCACATTCAAAACCGCCCTTAAAGAGCACCTACGGGAGGCTGCAATTCGAAACTGGCCACCGTAAATGCCCAAAACCCCCACCACCTCCT